>NC_092871.1:56785992-56831181 GCF_032062135.1 Pyxicephalus adspersus | reverse complement strand
ACAAACACACACACACACTGAAAATATTGCATAAGATTTAAGATATGTACACTTCCTAAACTTATCTATCTGTTGCTGAAATTTATCTTTGTAATCTTTCCTTTCCAGTGACAGTAAAATAAAAAAGTGCTGTATACATAGCACTGTTTAGCTCTATAGAAAAGAGGGGGAGCAGGACGCACCCAACATCGTCATCCTCATTAGGATATATAACCAATCATCCTACCTGTTGTTTAGTTATTCTCTGCAGCAGGTCGCTAAACAAAATCAAGTAACTGCTGTACACATGCTAGATTTTTGCCTGAGACAATCACGCTTGTTCATAATCTAGCATGTCTACATAGCGTAGGAACTTTTATCAGGTCTTTATTTTTACCCCAATGAGGAGATGTCCCCTACTTAATAAGCTTGTGATGCCTACAAAATAAATAGAAGGTAAAGCTGTCCCTAGAACAGGAAGACAGCCTAACAAGATTTTGTCAGAGTTCTTTCCCACAATGGGTGTGATTTATTAAAACTCTAGTGAGTCAGCAAAACTGGATTTCGTAAAAACTGTTTGGTGTTCGTTCACAAATGCTTTAAATCTTGGACTAGATCCATTCCAGATTTGCTGGATTCAGGTTCTCCCATGATAGTCTATATTCTCGAGTCTTGGAGAGCTTTAATAAATCAGATCCATTGTGTTTCTGTTTGTATCACATTGAACAGATTTAGTGTCACTTCCTTTCAGGGCAGGAAGTAATTAAGAGTCTCCCAAACAGGGCACATATCTATTCCACATGAGATAAAAATATCCACGTGAATGTGGGCTTTATGTGATTAGAACTGTAAAGTGTTAAATGATTCTCCAAATATTTTTAGAAGTGTTTATTGTTTCCTTTTGTATTACCGTGTTTCCCCGAAAATAAGACAGTGTCTTATATTTATTTTACCTCTGAAAATCTCATTAGGGCTTATTTTCAGGGGATGTCTTATTTTTCTCACAAAAAATCTATATTTATTCATGTACAAAAATCTGTATTTACCAAAACCTGCAACCAATATTACTATAGAAAGATACCTCTGTGTTACCTGTGACCTGTCAAAATCACAGATTTCTTCTGTTATATACAAGAAGTCATGAATAAGAATTGACATAAATGAGTAATGAAAAAAACACAGCTTCATAAGCAAACAAGTGCAACATAACAAGAAAATGTGCTGACAATTAACATGTGACTCATAGAGTTACATGTTAAATCTGAGTAAAAGCAAAAAAAAAAAAAAATCAATAAATAAATATGCATTGCTGCTAATGAATAAAATACCAGCAAGAACCTTTTGAAAAGAGAATCCACCAACCTCTTAGTGCTAGTGTCACACCAGAGTACTGTAGGTTAATTAACCCTGCGATTTCTTCACCCCTTGTTCCAGTGCTTTTGAAATCTCCTGCTCTCTCTCTCTCTGCTCCCTCCTTCCTCTTGGTATCCCTCCGTGTACCACGTGACCACACCCTCCGAAGAAGCCAATAGGGCTTACTTTCGGGGGAGGGCTTATATTTCACCCTTGCATGATTAGCATGCTAGGGCTTACTTTCGGGGTAGGTCTTATTTTCGAGAAATACGGTAGTGATACCAATGAAACATCTGTCTGGCCACAAGGCTTCCTGTTTCTCCTAATAATAAAGAAAAAGCAAATATATACATTGCAAAAGAACATAAAGTAGCATTCCAGTGAAACCATTTAGCCTAAATACATAGGTGATGTAAGCAGCATGAATATCACATGCAACAAAGTTTTAGCAGGTTTGCACAATTTAATCCCTCAAACTCCATAGTTGATTAACATCCTGGGAAAACGTATCTTCCTGCACCAGACCCCAGATTTGCACATGTTCCTAAAGCATTGCTATGGAGTGCAACATTGTAACAGAAAAGTAGAGTGGCAAGGCTGTGATATATATGCATCACCTTCCAGCTGTTGACATTTACAATGGTCACCTAGCAAACTCTTTTTTTGTCCATTACAGGCAAAGGCTGAATGACTTCTGATTGAAATGAATGGGGGTACAACTAAATGTTTAGGCACAATCTAAAAACCTTTAGGTGCTGCTGGTTCTCATTTGCAGCATCACCTTTTTTGCTCATTGCTTTTAGGGATAAAGGGTAGGTTTGACATTTGCAGCCCTGATAAATTTATGTCAGCATTTGCCTGGGGAACATTTTTAAAACTTCATTGCATTGCGTGGCCTTAGTCTGGCAGTTTTAGAATGAGAATTTTGGATAAGTCAACTACCTCGCTATATACAACAGGTGTAGTGTCAGTGTATTAAAACAGTGGTCGCCAATCTTTTGATCTGAGCCTGCGATGGGAGAGTGGGTGGGTTGTGTCCACAGCCCGCCCACTTCCCTGAGCCAGGGATTTGTATGGGGGATATGGTCAGCGGCTCTGGCTGGTGCGTCCCCCCAGTGGGGTCCCTCTCCTGACCCTTCTTGGGGGTGCACCGACCTGAGCGACGGACCCCCAACATTTTCTCGCAGACCACCATCGGTTGGCGACCACTGTATTAAAAGCAGATGTAGGGAGCTCATAGGGAATGCAGACAAGCTGCATAGGGAGAATACATATTCAGTAAGGAAACTGTACTTTCATTCATTGCTAACTGTGGCCAATTAGGCCGTTGGAAGATTGTTTGGTTCTTTTTAAAAAATGTAGGTTTTTGTTTTAGGGGCATTATGGGTTTACATTTATTATGGGGTTGTATTAGTATTTATATAAAATCAGAGAGCCCAAATCATAATGAATAATTGTTACTGACCTTATATGAATGGCAGGTTCCATAGCCCTCCATCTCATACTGGCCATTTACAGGGAGAAGCCTGGGGTTGGGTGTTTTGTGAATGACCCAGAGAAGAAGGCGTTGGAGATGTGACTGCTGTGGTGGGGTCTGCAGCTCCTACAATCTGAGTGTATTGGAAGTACAGTGGGGGCTGTAGTAATCCTGTGGCATGTAAACAGACAGATTTGCTAAATAAAAGAGAATGGAATAGAAAAGTTGTACTTCTTATATCTTGGTGCCATGGTAAGTGTCTGGTGTTGGGTTTTAAATGGAAATAAATTAAAGCCTAGCTATGGCAAATTTTTCTGAACAATTCCAGCAACAGTAATTTTTTCTTGTAGAAAAAAGTTTACATGCACATAAATAAGAAAAAAGAAATTATCTACGGTCGGGATCTGTAGGCCATTTTTTTTTTTTGCCCATAATTATATTTTAGAGCAAACCTGCAACAAAATCTACATGGACAACTTAACAGAAAGCAGAAACACAGCTAGAGCAAGGTATACCATAGTGAAAACCAAAACAGCAAAAGGTCAAGGCCATACAAGACATGCTGCTTTGGTGGGGGTAGACTTTGGGAGACCGTACATTGAAGTTTAAAGTTTTGGTACACCTTGTGATGTCTTCATTAATTCTCTGCTATTTTGAGACAGGTCCCTATTCAAGAAAAACTTCCTGAAAACACTAGCTGCTTAACTGTCATGTAGATCTAACAATTTCAGTACATTCGAAATCCCTGACCTGGAACTGAAGTCAGCAAATCAGAATCACCAAATTTTCTGATCTAAAATGACCAGATAATCAGCATTTTTAGATGATATTCGACAATGGTAATGATCCTCTCAATATTGGTTTCCTTAAAAAAAAAAAAAAAAAAACTGTTTTTGTAGAAAGTACAACAGGAACACTCATCAATTATTCCAAAGATGGAAATGAAATATTTTGATTTGATGTTATTCTACATGTGCTATATGGATTTAGTACCTTGTCCTATTCTCTTACAATGAATCACAGTGGGAGAATCCTTTAAAATCAGTTTAAAGAACTAGGTTTCAAGTTGAAGGAAAGGACATTCACCCTTCAACCTTCAAGGGCCAAGGTTATCTTCTCTGGAATATTGGAAAATTATAGGAGAGTTGGAAGCCTTAATGAGTGAGGAGGATTTTGACTTATTTTGTATTGCTGAATCCTGGCTTTGTTCTTCGCATGACTGGGCTGTCAATATTCATAGGTATACTCTCTTTTGCAAAGACAGAGTCAAACAAAAGGGTGGTGATGTCTGCCTGTATGTGAGAAGTGATCTAAAAGTGAATGTGAAAGTAGAAATTGTGGATGTAACAAGCAATGAGGTTGAGGCATTATGGGTGGAGTTGAATGTGGGGTTGAATAACACACAACTATTGATTGGAGTCAGCTATAGGCCCCCCAGTGCTAAGGAAGTAATAGAAGAAATAGAAGAAATAGAAAATCAACTACTAGCACAGACAGAAAAAGCAGCAAAAAGTGGAAGTGTTTTAATCATGGGAGATTTCAACTACCCTGACACTGACCAGAGTAATGGCACTACAGGAACAGCAAAAGGGAGGGAGGAAATTTGTGAATTTAATACAAGATAATTTTATGGTACAGTTTATTGAAGCCCCAACTTGAAATGATACTCTGCTGGACCTAGTTCTTTCTAACAATGCAGAGCTTATAAGAAATGTGCATATTAAAGAGAATCTGGGTAGCAGTGACCATAATATGATTTCACTTAATGTAAGTTGTAAACAGGAAGAAAAAAACAGGAAAGATAAAAACATTTAATTTTAGGAGAGCAAATATTCCATTATTAAGGACAGCTCTCTGTGACTTGAACTGGGAGACAATATTGTCCTTAAAGAACACAGAACAGAAATTAAGTCTGTTCCACAAAAGCACACTGAAAAATATATTCCAATGGGTAATAGGTTTAAGGTGCTAAAATTAAAATGTGGCTTACAGCTGATGTTAAAAAAGCCATAAGTAACAAGAAAAGGGCATTCCAAAAATATAAAAATGAAGGATCACCTTCATCGTTTGAAAACTATAAAGAATATAACAAAAGATGTAAAAAGGAGAACTTTTGTTCTCCTATGTGCAAAACTTAGCTGGGTTGGTAACTTGGGATAAAGAAAAGGCAGATTTACTACACACTTTTTTTTAGCTCTGTGTACACAAAGGAAAATGGCAGAGCTCAAGTCAAAATTCATGACAACAATGTCACTGCCTTAATGAGTCACAATAACTCAGAATTGATATGATTGAGAAACAGTTGGGAAAAATTAAGGTTGACAAAGCATCAGGCCCTGATGGATTACATCCACGTGTCCTCAAAAGCTGGGCTTGGTTATTTCAAAGCCATTATTTCTAATTTTAAGAGCCTTTTAGTCACTGGCAAGGTACCGATGGATTGGTGTAAGGCCAATGTGGTTTCTATCTTCAAAAAGGGAGCAAAGTCATTACCAGGTAACTACAGACTGGTTGTCCAAAGTTGGAAAGGTCCTAGAGAGTTTGATAAAGAACTACATAGAGGAGTTTCTGCTACAAATTTACTTCTTTTTATGAGGAAGTAAGTAAACAGGTAGACAGTGGAGTAGCAGTTTATATAGTGTACTTGGACTTGGCTAAAGTATTTGACACTGTACCCCACAGACAGTTAATATGCAAGTTAGGGTCAATAGGTTTAGAAAAGTCAATCTGTAAATGGATAGGGAACAAGTGGCAAATTACATTTAATATAGATAAATGTAAAGTTATGCACTTGGGGGCTAACAACATGCATGCTTCATACTGTCTAGGGGGAATACATTTGGGGGAGACCAAAATAGAAAAGGATCAGGGGATTCTGGTAGATCATGGACTTAATTAAAATACTTTCTTGTAATAACAGAGAAATAGACTGCAGAGATGGAGACATAATCCTGCCCCTGTACAAAGCATTGGTCAGACCACATCTGGAATATGCAGTCCAGTTTTGGGCACCAGTTCACAAAAAGGACATTGTGGAATTGGAGAGAGTGCAGAGAAGGGCAACTAAACTAATAAAAGGAATGGGGGAGCTCAGCTATGAGGAGAGATTAGCTGAACTGAATCTATTCTCCCTTGAGAAGAGATGTTTTAGGGGGGATATGATCACCCTGTATAAATATATAAATGGTCCATATAGAAAATTATTTTCCGCATTATCCACTTTGAGATCATTACAAAGAACAAGAGGGCACTCTTTGCGTCTGGAAGAAAAAACGTTCAAGGTCCGGATAAGGAAGGGATTCTTCACTGTAAGGTCTATGAAAATGTGAAATCGGCTCGCTCAGGAAGTAGTTTCAGCAGCTACTATAGTTTGCTTTAAGAACAAGCTGGATGCTTTTCTAAAAGCACAAAATATAACTGGGTATTAAGGCTTTAAAGTAAAAATAACAGTGACTGTTGATCCAGGGAACATCCGATTGTCTCATGGAATCTTGAAGGAATTTTTTTCCCCTGTTGAAGCAAATTGTAGGGTTTTTTTTGCCTTCCTCTGGACCAACTATGTCTTATAGAGATTTATATCTGGGGAATAATTATTTCCCTAGTGGTTGAACTTGATGGACTTTTGTCTTTTTTCAACCCGACCTACTATGTAAATATGTGATTCAAGAAGCAACCTTGTTCAAGGCGTTTCTGTATGTTTAATTTTTTTTTTTTTTTTTATGTATTAAGAAAATGTCAGGTTCACCTTCAGATTGTTCAGACAGAAAATCTGCCTACACTTTTTTTGAAATCGTTATCTAAAATGGTAAAATTATTTGTAATCTGAATACAACTGAATGACTAAGGATGCCCACAGATGCCTCATCTGCTCTACAGTTCTGCAACATCTGCATTGCCAATGTATGTCAGTTCTGCATACGCATACCATAAGCATAGGAAAAAAATTTTTTACAAAATTGTAAAACTTACCTTCCTCCTAGATCCTACAAATTTATCAGGTCCTGAGACCCATTCTTATGCTGGCAGCAGCAGTATTCTAGGGGAGCTGGGAAGGGTATTCAGCAGATGTAGCTGTTGCACAGGATTGTTACTGTGCCGCATAAAAACTTTTTGCATGTGTGTCTGCAGACAGCTTCTGGAGTCTTTACAAAGTGGTAGGAGGGGCTTCTTGACTGCATGTGGGCTGCTGGTGGGAGTGGAAAAAAACATCTGGTCGAATCAGAGACATTAGAACTCAATGTACTGCATATATTTCATACTAGGTAACCAAGCCTGCAGCAACAGAACCTCTAATATCAGCCTTCCTACCCTAATATTTGGAGTAAAATATTTTCCTCCTTTATTCCACCCATAAACTGGTGCTGGAAACTGGAGGCTCTCGTGTATTCTAAATCCTCGGCAGAAATTATATGGTATGTGGCTACCTGCAGCAATGTGGTTGTTACACATCATTACAAGCTACAGAGAATTTACTACAATATTGATCCAAAAGGCACAGTGCAGCTGATCATGAAAAAAATACATCAAAAACAATCTTTAAAACAATACTATAAAATGTTTAGTTAGTGTTTAATGAGCTCCCATTTACAATATGCCTGCTCTAAACAACCCAGAACCACCCCATTTGTTTCCTGGATCCCCTTGATTTTTAAGCATGACTAGTTTTAGGGCAGGACAAAGGGCACCAACCTTTTTCAGGGCCCTACGTGTGGGTATTACCTTAGCTTCCTGTATTCTATGTACAGAATCCTTTCAGTCAATTCCACCAACCATAATCTGTCTGCATTGCATAGATAAACACAATGGCCCTAAAGTTTTAAAGCTCTCCAGGGTTGGAGAGGATACACTTTTATCAGTGAAGGTGGGTGATCCAGCAAACCTGGAATGGTTCTGGTCAGGATTCAAAATATTTGCTGGCAAATAGCAAATGACTTTAGTGAAATCCATTACAGGTTTGCTGGATCACCCAGCTTCACTGATAAAAGTGTATCTTCTCCAGCCTTGGGGAGCTTTAATAAGTCAGGCTCAAAGAGAGAGAGTGATGACATCACGGGGTATTAAACAATACTTTATATACTGTATCATGAAAATGGATTTTTTTTGTTGTTGTTTAATTACCCCATTATTATATTGATGTAAGAAAGAGGAAACCAGGTGAGGTTTAAAATATTTAAAAGAATAAAGTTTAAAAGTTTAAAAGACCCAAAGGGAACCTGTGCCTTACCTATGCACAACAACCAGGTACTTTAATTCTAGCCCAGCAAAATGTAATATTTACTTTCCCTTTTCTCCCCAACTCACATTTGTCTGAGAAGAAGACACGCTTAAGCTCAGAGATGATTCCACTTGGCGTTTACAAAGGACTGAGGACTCTCCCTGCTCCTGTATAACAGTGAAGGGCCAATTACCTCCATGGTCTCCTTTGGGGAGAGGTAGAAAGTCACATGCTTATTCATACTTGTAAGTACCAGATATGTTCTTCGCTCCTCATTGTTATTGCAGTGAAGTGGAGCAAATCGAATTTGTTCAGGAGGGAAACTTACATTTAGGACAACCTGTTGCTTTTTACTGCAATGAAAAAAATTCAGGTTCATTTTAAAGACTCGACCTGTTGGTTTTCTAAATAATGGGCACTGGAACAGGAGATAGGAGTGGAGAACTGTTGCAGTTCTAGACAGATGTATGTGAGATTTCTGCTGCATAGTTCATCCCTAAACAAAATGTTTATTGAAATAAAACCTACAGAGCATTGAAATCTGTTACTTCCTTGTTTATACTTAATAAAACAGCTTTGTAATTCATCCGCTCTATACCCTGCAAAGTTCATCTTCATAAGGCATGGTTTTATTTTTCAGTATGATAGGTAAATTTACTTATGAATCCGCTTTTGCAAAGTAAACATTAACCTTTAGTTTTCAACCTTTCCAGTGAGAAAAAAATGATAGCACACTGAGTCCCAAGTAGTAAATAAATTGTCAACAATTGTCAGCAAAGGACACAGTGTTTTATCAAATACAAAACAGATAAATGTATACGTTTAACTCAATGCAGACAGCAAGATTCACACAATGCTTTTGGGTATGATTTTAGGCTCTTTAATCATATGACCCTGTGCTATGCAACTTTCCTTCAGGGGGTTTAGAAAGCAAATGGTAATCTAAGGATTTGATAATGCTATCATTTTTTTATATTTAGGTCTGGTCTATGAATAAAACAGAATTCTTCTGACTTGTTAGAAATATGGCTGTATAATCAGTTAGAAAAGCTGTGATCATTTCACATGAGGCTGTTTTATTATAGTAGTGCAATACATTTTTTAATACAAATGTAATAAAATGTTTATAATGGATCCATGAGTGTCATAAATTGACCTAAATTACAGTTGAATACTTGCTGTTATAGGGAATATTTGGAAAAAGTTATTGAGGCTTAGCAGCAACCTAAAAATTACATTTTACTGATATGTGAGGGTGCCTAGGCACTCCTGTGTATACAGCCTTATAGCTGTATATTCTCAATGTGAGATCCAAGGTTCTGCTGTTTCTGACTGGTAGTCTTATGGGATTTGGAGTGAGTTTTTCCCCAGCTGTGCTTCTCACTATTCTCTGTGCTTGAACAAGGAAGCAAAGTATTTCCACAAATGTTAATATTATAAAAACACAACATGACAAAGGATTCCCACAGCCCCATGGAATTCCAATGAAAATAGCAGGGCAGTAGTTGTCTCTTTTTGGGCACTCTCTCTTGAATAAAACCTCAGAAGGGTTTAATAACCATGTTTGTGTGTAAACTAAAGCTTGAAGGTTTAAGAGGATCTTGATCAGAGCTCTTCAAGTTTCACTCATTCCCAGGGCTATTTCAGACCCGTGGTGAGCCACAGTGCTTGGGCTTACCTGCAGCGCAAAACTCCCTCATATAAGTTGATAGAAAAAGTTGGAACATTTTTCTGCATGTAGTTGCACATGGCTGTGGAAATTTTGGCAAAGTTACCAAAACTAGCAGGTCACTTTTGAATGTAAAGTTGTTGTTTGAAGATTTTCACCACCACAGCCAAAGTTTCATACAAATCTGGTTACCCAGGGTGCAGCTTGCCATTCCCAGGCAACAGCAGCAGTTTGCTATGTGCTTAGGAGCTCCAAGCCATGTGGTTTCACACTGTGGGTTTTAGAGGGTCTTTAGGTGACTATATATCCAGGGAGTTAGTATTTTCAACCTCTATTGTTCACCAATATGTCCAATAAAGAAAATGAACCAGTGTTAGGGCCTTGCTAGCTACCATGGGCTCTGCAGTAGCATAGCTGGAAAGAAACTCAGGCAGTCACATTTCCCTGCAGTACATATTTGTGTATGTTATGGTAGGAAGTCTCTTTACCCTCCAAACCGGTCTGTCCGCTTTCTTATTGACCGCCATCACTGAGTGACAGACATGAACTATAACTTACACTTACAGGATACAGGATAGGCTGTCCTGATCGAGAACCTACAGTCAGCTATGACTGCTTAAGACAACCTGGCACCTAACTGATGACAGGGCACAATGGAGAGAGGAATGCTCCCTGAACTAAATAATATATAGGGAGCATAGCACAACTGGTTTGTGTACAGAGGAGTGAATTGGTGGAAAAACAAAGAGGGAGCAGCTATGACAGTTCAATGGCTTAAGCCTATCTGCAGAATAAATATAAGTGACCATTTCCTACACTGAGTGAGAGGAATCTAGGACATTAAAGTCCCCAAGGGCCCCAAGGTCCAGTGACATCAATAAAGTGTCCACATGTTCTCATATCTATGCATTGATCCATTACATATTCGGCTATCCTCTAAATGAAAAAATTACGCAGTATGGGCTACTTCTATATGATATCATGACATAGTATATTTTTTCTCAGTATATTATTAAAAAACATGTATTCTACTCCACATTATTATATATCTGCATTGTTTACATAATCATTTTACCTAGTATACTCTGCCATTTACTTTTACATTTACATATCATTACACAGTAAGGACTATCCTCTTATAAAGCTATTCTATTTATTTCTATTTATTTATTTCTTACATTACTACACAGTGCTATGCCCTATATAGTATTATTAAAAAAGCATTGGCAATCCTCTGCATGATTTTAGTACTCAGTATGCGCTATTCCTTATATTATAATAATATGCCATAAAGGGTATTCACCATATGACACATTTAGACAATATGGACTGTTCTTTACACACTACAATAATATTGCACAATATCAGCTATCTATGTTATATATAGAATTACACACACAGAAGTAGCCCCCTGCAGGTTTGAGGCGTCACCCCCCATAGCCCTGCTATTTCCTATTTCAGCACTTGGCACTGGAGTAAAGCGATCTGGAACAATGCTCAGGTGTCCTTGCAGGGGTCAGTGCTCAGCATCAGTTCTTGTGTACAAAGCAATGGTGTTCTGTACTTTTATGTATATATGCTGTGTGTGTCACACAGGTCACAAGCCGATGGTATGCACTGTCTGTGTGTGTGCTCTATATAACACGGAAATATTCAGGGATCTTTGTATAGTTTTGGATTGTCCTTTTTTTCCTGGAAATCCCTTTGTAACATTTCTAGGTAATCGGAAAATCTTTGTACATTCATTTCAATAAATGAACAATTAATTTTCCTTATACAATTTAAGAAGCATAAGAGGTGGAGAGAGTATAGGTAAGGCTGTCTTTATTCAATCGTAAAAGTGTAAAATGGTTCGGAATTAAAAAAAAAAGATCTGCTGTCTTATAGGTGATATCCAGAAATATTAATTGTGTATAAGTATTACCTTGAAAATGTAAGTTTTGTCTGGAATACCTCATAAAAATAGCAAAGCACTTCCTAGTATGTCCTATCTCTATAGCTTTATAGTTTTTTTTACAGTTTTACATCTGTTGTGTGAGATCACATAAGGCACTGTTGGCTAGTCTTACCACATTTGGATCTAGGGTATGTTTACATGATATGTGTTCTGAAACACGTTTATTCCTAATATTTATATTTCCAACATACCATTCTGTATAAGGTAATAGATGATGGATTTGTAGCTGGATCATTATGGTGAGAATTTTGAGACCAAGAACTGGTTACCTAGGCCGCAGGGAAGCCAGGGAAACCATATTTAGCCTGCCCTGGGGAACTATAAGTCCCAGGCCTTACCTAGTTTGGTCTCATTATGGTGAGCATTTTGAGGTGATAAATACTCTGGGGGTTAGCAATTCAAAAAACCTGTACTTATAAAAATATTAATAATGGCTAGAACCAGGGCATTTTGGGAGTGTCCATAATCCATGTGGTCACAGCCCCTCAGACAGCCCCACCCTGCTATCATTGGATGGTCCTATTAGTCCCACCTCTGTTGTTGGCAAATAAAAAGCCATGTAAGCCCAGCAGAAGGAGCTCTCACTGATACCATCATGTCGCTAAGGACAACGGCACTGACACATTGAGCACTGCGGAGCCCAGTGACTCTGACTAATAACTTAGACTTTACACTGCAACCTAGACCAGGAAAACCAACTCTACCTAAGTATTATTTCACAGTTTTCCCTTTTTATTTAATGCTGTTGCTATAGTTCTGCTATTGTTCTGGTATTGTTCTTCGATTAGTGTTTATGTTTTAGTATTTGTTTATGCACTGTTTTTGTATGCTTTTACTTATAAAACCCTATAAAAAGTGTAAGCTGAATCTCCGAATGCTCTAAAGAGAAATAGTGTAACTTGCAAACCCGAAGCGCTACTATAACATTGTGATTTCTGAAACATCCCTGTCTGGAGTGGCAGCGGGTGACCCTACAGAAGCAGAAGCACAACTGTGGTTGTTAAGGGTAACGGTGCGTGCTTCCGTCTAAGCATGTGGTGGCAGTCCACCTGTGATATATTGTGTTTGGCAAGGGTTACTAGAGTGGTTGACCTTGCTTTGTGACAAACCCCTCTTTCTCCTGCTGGTGCGTGGACTGTTGCCGAGTGTGCTGGAAGGTCTATGTGCAGGTTTGCAGGCTGAGAGGACGTTCGTCACATACTGGTGGCAGCAGTGGGATCTCAGTGTTTGTACTGCTTATAGGTGTTGTCCTATGTCTAGATTGAGGTATTGTGGGTACCAGTAATATTTATCAGTGCACTGGTAAATTTATGAGGACGTGCGATAGTCGGAGATAGCCTTGCGCATCTGCTGACATCCCTCGTCATTGTACCCATAATCACTCTAGCTCTGGCAAATCACATCTAGCAGTTTGCTGAGATCTGTTCCTACTTGGAGCATTAGTGCAGGGTTAAGTGACTGACTCTGTACTGAAGGACTGTGACCCCAGGGAAAACACTTTTTGGAGATAGGCCAGTGCATGTTTTTTTTTTTTTAGAACATATACCAACAGTTCCCCACCCCATCTTTGTTTTTCTATCCTATCTTTTATTTTGCAACCATGCCTGGTCAAGTGGATTAAAAAACAAATGAGCAAAGCTGAACTATTAAACCTATGTGATGCCAAAGCATCCCAACAACCCAGGGCAGACTAAGGAGCAGCTGATCTGCACCCTGCAGAGCAGGCACTTGAGGTGAGGTCGCCGGATAGGACCCCTCATGCATCAGAGATGGCCCCTGAGAATGTGGACAGACGTAGTGTCCAGGGTGACCGAATGGAAAATTGGATATCATCTGCGGGAGCTGATCTGCAGTTGCTGGGCTGTGATGATCCAGGACTTCGTCTTCAGCTTCTTCTCCAGATTCAACAGGCAGAAGCAGCAGAGCACCGAGCAGAGAGGGAGGCAGCAGCAGCAGTGTGCCGGGCTGAGATGGAAGCAGCAGAGCGCCGAGCTGAGAGGGAGGCAGAGGTGGCAATGTGGCACGCTGCCCGCCAGTATGAACTGGAGATGGCTAAACTCCAGTTACAGCGTCATGGTCAGTCACCCAGTTTCCCAGAGCACAGAGATTCTCTGGTGAGAGATGTTGTCAGTACCAGTTACCCCAGGAGAAGTGGGCTGGTTACCTGACCCCAGGATTAAGTGTCAAAGCTTTGGATGCTTTTATAACATTGCCTCATGAGATGAATGATAACTATGAAGTCATAAAGGACGCTATAATTACAAAATACAAGCTCACTCCAGATATTTACCTCAAGAGTTTTCAGTCCCTGCATAAAGTGGCCGCTGACATCTACAAGGAACATGTCCATTAGATGCGCACCAGCTTCTGGCGGTGGGTCAAGGGACTGAAATAAGAGACTTACGAGCACTTGGGGGACCTAATCATTCAAGACCAATTTTTGCATAGCTGTCCCCTGAAATTAAACAGTTTGTGCTAGAGTGCCAGCCTAAGTCAGCTGATGAAGCAGCAGAGTTGGCAGACCTCTATGTCTCTACTCGGGTGCCTGAGAATTGCAGAGCTCCTCCTAGATCCTGGAGAGGAGGAATACCACCCCACCATCTTCTATATATATATATGATATATAAAGGTGTAGACATTGCAAAACCAATTATGACTAAATCTGATGACAAGCTATCACCTGTATTGGTCGTCACTCGCAGTGCTGCAAGGGCTGCCCAGGCCCAGACTAAAGGATCAGAGCATGGGGAGAGTTGCTCTAATTTATCTCTTTGCTCTGATTCAGTAGGATCAGTATCAGAGTCCTTGTTTGCCACAGGACAGGCAGAGATGACAGTGGGTGCAGCCTTTGTACAGGCACTGAGGGGGAACCCAAGTCTGGAGTCACTTAGAGACTTGGCTTCCAGACCTGTAGAGGAGGGGGCTAAGTACAAGGTGTACTGGGACCAGCAGAAGTTGAACTGCTAACAGACAGCAGTAAGGTAAAAACGGTCAGACAGCAACTTATTGTACCAGATAAATTTAGGGGACATTTGTTGAAGATTGCACATGAAATTCCCCTTGCAGGTCACTTGGATGTTGCCAAGACCAGAGATAGGAAAATTTGAGGCCATAATGACCTGGCCTACCCCCAAAACTAAGAAACAAGTTATGTCATTTTTGGGAACTGCCGGTTACTAACGAAAGTTTGTCCTCATTATAGCACCCCGGCCAAGACCCCGACTGATCTAACCCAGAAGAAAAAGCCCAGAAATGTGGAATGGCACTTGTGAGTGCTCCTTTTCTTCAAGCCCCATATTTTACCTGCCGGGTTTTAGTACAAAAAGATGCATCCTCTTATGGCTTAGGTGCAGTACTAAGCCAGGTGGATCAAGTAGGGAATGAGCATCCAATTTTGTACCTTAGTAGGTAATTGCTTCCTACAGGGGTGGCATATGCCGTGCAATTGTGTGGGACTTGTATGGCCGAAGCTTCACCGTCATGACTGATCACAACCCACTTAGTGGGCTGAACCTTACTCCCGGAGACAATAGGAAGTTGCTCCGTTGGAGCCTGATTCTTCACGATGACTTCACGATCCAACACAAAAAAGGCAGCACCCATGCTAATGCAGGCTGAGCAAGTGGAGGACAGTTGTGCTGGGAAGGATCGAGCCTCCGTTAGGTTCAATAGAAGCGTTTTCCCGCGTTTATCCAGCGTTTTAATTTTTTAAATGTTGCAAGCAACGTTTAAGATAACGCTCAAAAACGTGCCGGAAGGAAACGTCCTGGTGTAGATTAGCCCATGGGAATGCATGGGGACTTCAAACATGGGCTTTAAAAAGCCTCAGGTTAAACGCTGGGGAAACAGTCCATGTAGACTAAAGCTGCATACACACGTCCATTAATTATCGTTAGAAACGACTGACGAACGACCGATGAACAACCGATTGGCCAAAAAAAAAGTGACCAAGGACGCCGACGAACGAGGATTGTCGTTGGAAATGAACGACCGCCACGGTGGATCTGATTGGCCGACGATCTTTCACTATCTATCGTGTGTACAGTATCGTGTTGTTCAGTGATTGTGCATGTTTCTGCGCTACACTTTCTCCTTTACATGTCCCTCCCTGCATCGTTCAAACGATTGTATCTAGTGTGTGGACGCTGTTGGTGGATTATATTTGAAGGATCGTATTGTTACAGCATGTACAGAATTGTGCACAATATGATTGTTCAAGTATAATCGTGCATAATCGTTGATTGGTCGTAATCGTTCATTTTCTAACAATAATTATTGGAAGTGTGTACCTAGCTTTAGCCTAAAATTGATTTGACAGGTGCTCTTTAATCTTCATGTGAAGTACAGGGGTATGTAATAGTGTTATGTATCTTTTTATAATGTATGTTTTTATGTATCCTTTTACAATGTATCTTTTTATGTATCCTTTTACATCTGTTTGGAGGCTGTAGAAGCTCTACACAGTGCTGAAAAAAACCCGAATTTTTCCTCCTATTGACTTTAATGGTGTTCGACTTTGACTTTCGACCACCAGAATTTTTTTGCTATATTCGAGCGAATAGCTGCCGAATCGAATAGTGAGCTATTCGACCAACACTAGTGGTGATAAATACTCTGGCGGTTAGCAATTCATAAAACCTGTACATATGAAAATATTATTAATGGCTAGAACCAGGGCATTTTGGGAGTGTCCATAATCCATGTGGTCACAGCCCCTCAGACAGCCCCCACCCTGCTATCATTGGATGGTCCTATTAGTCCCACCTCTGTTGTTGGCATATAGAAAGCCATGTAAGCATAGCAGAGGGAGCTCTCACTGATACCATCATGTCGCTAAGGACAACGGCACTGACACATTGAGCACTGCAGGGAGCCCAGTGACTCTGACTAATAACTTTACACAGCAACCTGGACCAAGGCAAACCAACTCTACCTAAGTATTATTTCACAACTTTCCCTTTTTATTTTATGCGATTGCTATAGTTCTGCTATTGTTCTGGTATTGTTCTTCGATTAGTGTTTATGTTTTAGTATTTGTTTACGCACTGTTTTTGTATGCTTTTACTTATAAAACCCTATAAAAAGTGTAAGCTGAATCTCTGAATGCTCTAAACAGAAACAGTATAACTTGCAAACCCGAAGCGCCTCTATAACATTGTGAATTCTGAGACATCCCTGTCTGGAGTGGCAGTGGGTGTCACTAAAGTAGCAGAGGCATAACTGCGGATGTCAAGGGTAACGGTGCGTGCTTCCATCTAAGCACGCGGTGGCAGTCTACCTGTGATATAGTGTGTTTGGCAAAGGGTTAACAGGAGTGGTTAACCTTGCCCCGTAACAAACCCCTCTTTGGCCTGCTGGTGCGTGGACTGTTGCGGAACGTGCTGGAAAATCTATGCGCAGGGGTGCGGGCTGAGAGGGCGTTCGTCACAACAGCATCTTGCAATATAGTGT
Source organism: Pyxicephalus adspersus (assembly GCF_032062135.1). Taxonomy (NCBI): domain Eukaryota; kingdom Metazoa; phylum Chordata; class Amphibia; order Anura; family Pyxicephalidae; genus Pyxicephalus; species Pyxicephalus adspersus. The sequence continues at coordinate 56,814,080 of NC_092871.1, read as the reverse complement.
AGTATAGTGCATTATTAATTAATTAAATAAATAATAAAAAGTGTGAGTCCAGCTTTGGGATTGAATTGCTGTACAGTGCTGTTAGAGAGATCAGTTGAAGGCTTGATTTAAAGATAATTTACTCTTTGTTAAAGAATAACTAAAAGTTATTTTTTTTTATGATAAATAAAAGTTTGGATAAAAAATGTGATCACACAAGTCCACCAGACAGGTGAGTTCTCTTCTGCAGTAAAATAAACTTAGTTGTCTGATCACATTTTTTTACAATAGGCTTACCTGTCCTCATTTTAAAATAAGCTTACAATAACTTATTGCAGGCACTGATAGCTTTACCCAATCCTCTTCTTAGATCTGGATTTTTGGCCATTTTGAATTGACAGGCCAGAACTAAATAAATTCCTATGCATAGGTATGGGAGTTCATTCATTCCCATCAGGCAGGGGGAATGCTGCACAATGAACTGTCTGAAGAAGAATGCAAACAAGCAGGCAAGTTTATTTTATTGCAGAATAGATATCCCCTGTCCATTTAAAAAAAAAAAACCCGCCTGCTCAAGTTTTTTCCAAGTTTAGTTTCACCTTAAATACATATATACTCCTAAATGTGCATAACCTTACAGCATGTCCACTAAAAGGATAAATCTTTGTGAAGAATTTGAGGAAGAGAAATTGTCAGGCAAATGAGGAAGAAGATAAAACAATTGACATAGATAAAATTGATAGTGCTGGATCAGGAGGTATATAGATTAGTGTGGGCAACTGTCTTGTTGGTTTTGCAGTAATGTTACAGAACCATGTGTTTTGATGGGGGCCAAGCTATAAAATAAATTTATCCAAACCATTGTTTTTTTATGTGATTTCAGTGTGAAAGATCTTTGCTGCTTTTCTGAAAATAAACAAAGCCACAAGGGCCTTTTGAACAAGTCCAGATAGGTTATAATGTATGATATTGGGTAGGTGAGTTATGATACAACGTATAGCAATGCTATAGAAAAGGAAATGGTGTATGGCTTGATCTTAAATTGTTGTTTCATACCTATTAATATGTATAAAAAATAGTACTAGCTTATTTTTTTTGTTATAACTGTTATGAGAAGCCTTGCACTGGGTTTTTGCAGTTTATTAAAGGAAGCCTGCTAGCAAAGCAAACCATCTCCATGGGTCCATTTTTAAAGTGTAACTGACATTCACTGAAACATTCCCTGGTATGGAATCTCTCAGGTCCGTGTGTTTCAATGGCAATAATAGATTCTTCTCCTGGGAATGCCTGTACCTGATTAATAAATACAGTTAGGTCCATAAATATTTGGACAGAGACAACTTTTTTTCTAATTTTGGTTCTGTACATTACCACAATTATTTTTAAATAAAACAACTCAGATGCAGTTGAACTCCGGACTTTCAGCTTTAATTCAGTGGGTTGAACAAAAAGATTGCAAAAAAATGTGAGGAACTAAAGCCTTTTTTTTACACAATCACTTCATTTCAGGGGCTCAAAAGTAATTAGACAGAATAAAAAGCTGAAAATAAAATGTTCATTTCTAATGCTTGGTTGTAAACCCTTTGCTGGCAATGACAGCCTGTAGTCTTGGACCCATGGACATCACCAGATGCTGGGTTTTCCCCTTTTTAATGCTCTGCCAGGCCTTTACTGCAGCGGGTTTCAGTTGCTGTTTGTTTGTGGGCCTTGATAAACACTAGTGTCCCAGTGCCACTGGCAGCCATGCACACCCATCCCATCACACTGCCTCCGCCATGTTTTACAGATGATGTGGTATGCTTTGGATTATGAGCTGTTTCACACCTTCTTCATACTTTTTTCTTGCCATCATTCTTTTTTTTTTAGCAAAATCATGCAAAATCATTGCTTTCATGCAAATCATGCAAAATCATTGCTTTCATGCAGTCTTCTCTTTATAGTAGACTTGGATATCGATACACCTACCTCCTGGAGAGTGTTGTTAACTTGGTTGGCTGTTGTGAAGGGGTTTCTCTTCACCATGGAAATGATTCCGCAATCATCCACCACTGTTGTCTTCTGTGGATGTCCAGGTCTTTTGGCGTTGCTGAGTTCACCGGTGCTTTGTTTCCTTCTCATATTGTACCAAACTGTAGATTTTGCCACTCCTAATATTGTAGCAATTTCCCAGAAATAAACTCCAGGCCTTTTATCTGCTTAATTGATAATGACATAACAAAGGAATTGCCCACACCAGCCCATGAAATAGTCTTTGAGTCAATTGTCCAATTGCTTTTGAGCGCTTGAAATGAAGTGATTGTGTAAAAAAAGGCTTTAGTTCCACACATTTTTATGCAATCTTTTTGTTCAACCCACTGAATTAAAGCTGAAAGTCTGCAGTTCAACTGCATTTGAGTTGCTTCATTTAACATTCATTGTTGTAATGTACAAAACCAAAATTAGCAAAAAAATTGTTTCTGTCCACATATTTATGGACCTAACTGTAGACCCCCATGACAGTTTTTTTTTTTTTTAAAAACCCAGCTTAGACCACAAAATACAGGAATACATCAGTGTTTGAAATTCTGCCTAGAAACAGTGACTCGGCCTAAAATATTTCGTTATTACTGCATAGAACATACATGTACAGTATGAGCCACTTCCTCTATTGCCTTGTGTGTACAGAGATTTCTGTGCAGGTGTTTTGCTGCCACCATGTGTATGCTATGAATAGGAAAAGATATGTAGGTCAGTGATCACATCTAGCTTTCCAGCATTTGTATGTCATCGTACCTGCTGGAGTAGTCACAAGAAATTTAGTGAAAGCGTGACGCAATATGGGTGTAATGTGCCTTCTGTTTCATGTGCCGTCTTTCACATGTCTTACAGTGAAACAAATAATCTTCAAATATGTGATTGTGATCAGTTCAGTGCTGAATGTGTACATTGGTAACATTATTTGCTAGTTTTTATCAGCCTTATAATATATAAATTGGTCATTATGAAAAAAGGAGAAAAATCAACTTATTTGTGAAGATGACAAATAACAGGCTGATAAATTAAGCTTTTTGTTATGGAATACATTGGATATAGTAGGTGATTAGAAAATTTCTTTGTCAACCAACAAATAGCAAAAGAATACTAGATCTTCTTCTTTCATAACAAACTTGACATGATTTTGTGCTTATATGTAGATTACTATATATGGATAAATATATATGTTGTGCATATCAATATAAAGTAATGAGACATATTGATTTATACATGTTGCAGGAACATGAAGCAGGTACACCTGCTTAGTCATGAGTTATATAATCTTGATCTGACCTGTCACTGTGTTATTATTATGTATGATTCATTACAATAGTCATAATTATTCTTGTTTTTTTTAACATTCTTTATTTTTATTTTATTGGGAAAAAAGAACACAATACATAAAAACCACATAGATAGAAACAATAAAATCTGAGAGTAAGACAAAAACTGAACAATGGTAAGTATGGGGAAACAAAGACCGGTGCATTGCATATATCACATCATAACACAAACAAAGTAACTCGTGGTGTAGTTACAGGCATATCAGCATCATCGGACAATCGGTGCTGCAAAGGGTGTTATAAAGAACAAGTAAGTGAATGTAACCTGAGATACTCCAGGCCCCCCTCCCTCAGCCTGAGAGGCTCGGATCCAGGTGGCGCCTGAACTCCAGTGTGTCAAATAACATCACGTGGCCTGGAGGGGTCAGGGTTCTTAGGGCCTAGAGCTCGATGAATGCGGTCTATTTCAATCACCGAATCAGGGGCAGCATGTAGAAGAGAGTTAAAGATCGCTGTGGCTGCAGCATGTAGAGCAGGAGGCGTAATATCTTCCGGGAGACCCCTTAAGCGAATGTTGTTACGCCTATTTCTGTTTTCTTGTTTTTACTTGTATATCAGCCGCCGTTTTTTCAAAATCATCCATCCTAATAGACACATCTTTCCTAAAAGTAGCCATTTCTTCTTTAATAGTATGTTCAAATTTGCCAAAGCATGCCAGCAAGTCTTTCCTAGTAAAGGGAGCATCCCCCTCCTCCCCCTCACTGCCACTGCTAGAAGCAGCCCCCCTCCTGAGGAGGGATGCTACTGTGCTCCTGTGTCCCTTGTTAGCCTGCACAGTCAGGCAGACAGACGTGGTGTCCCCTGATTCATGCTCCAGCAGCTCCCCTCTAGACCCCCCACCGATCGGAGGTGACTCACCGTTGGAAGAAGAGCCGGTATGCAAGTCCTGTGGAGAGCCAAGAGGAGTGCGTGGTGATGAAGGCGCCATCTTGGGGGGAGGGGAATCCTCTGATGTTTCCTCCAAAGAGCCGGTTTTATGGAAGAAGGAGCCGATTTCACGTGGCCGAGGTATGTCTCCCTGCTGCCTGACACTGCGCTGTGATCTGCGTCCCATTTTAATGCTGGAGAGCGGTGATATGATAGCCGTATGCAGGGTGCTGGACCGCGAGCCTGAAGGAGAGCGTCTTACCCGTCCACGCACATGCACAGTCCCCCCATTATTCTTGTTTTTACCTTACTGTACATATGCTCTTACTCTCCTTGCACATCCCCTGATGAAGCCATCTGGCGAAACGAGTCGGGATTGAGATTTGTGAGCTTTATGTACCTTTGTTGCAACACTTAGTCAGACGATTCTTTACTTAGAAAGCAAGGCATATCCTTATCAAGGGACGCCTTTACAGTCCAACTGTGATTTTACCATGTTTGCTTTTTTCACACTGATGTAATGAAATATGTGTCACTCATGTTGAACTTTTTTATAAAATTCACCTTAATTTGTTGCCAAAAATCCCTGTCTCTTTTATACTTGATTCATACCTTAGCTATTCTATTGACTTTGATTCTCTTTTCTTTACTCATCTTCCTGCAGTACTGCAGGCTTTGTCAGTCTGTTTAATCAACACATCTGGGAGTGTTGCATGGCTGCATCTCCTGGAACACCAAGACCCCTGCGTCACTCAGGACACACCAGAGATCCTTGTTTTAGAATTTTTTTAGTCTGACTGGATCACTTTACGTTACAGACACAGTAAATGAAAGCCAGAGAAAAAAAATCTGAATTTTCCATCCACATAAAGCTTGCTATACACTGTTATTAATATTATTGCACAGTATATAGCGCCAACATATTATGCAAAGTCCAAATGAGTGTTCTCACCATAGTGCCCTTACCACAGTCTAAGGTCAATTTTGAAGAGAAGCCAAATAACCAACTGCATGTTTTTGGAATGTGGGATGAAACCAGTTTCCCAGAGGAAACTCACTCAAACACAGGGAGAACCTGCAAGCTCCTTGCAGATAGTGTCCTTGCTCAGATTTGAACCTGGGACCTAGCACTGCAAAGGCCAGAGTGCTAAGAATGTAATAAAAAATAGATATTGGATTCAACGTTTGTATATATCTACTTTAATTTTTTTTAAAACAGTACACTCACTATGGATATCTGACCTAGGATTCCTGTCCTTTATTTGTTTAGGCACAGAAGGGAGTAGGGGTGGGTGGAGATTGGTGGGCAGTCAATGGACCTGATTTAATAAAGCTCTCCAAGGCTGGAGAGGATACACTTTCATCAAAGGAGCTGGGTGATCTCACAAACCTGTAATGGATTTGGTCCAGGATTCAAAAGATTTGCTAGCAAATAGCAACTTTGACTTTGAAGAAATCCATTCCAGGTTTGCTAGATCACCCAGCTTTACTGATGAAATTGTATACTCTCCAGCCTTGGAGAGCTTTATTAAATCAGGCCCAGTAAGTGCATAGTGTTATACTTAATCAGGTGATACAAAGCTGGCTTTAGTCACATTCCTATTGACATTTAGGTTTCTGCTAAACTCTGATCCTCTCACAGTCTTGATGATTTATTACACCCCTTAAGGGAATCATAGGAAGGAGTCTGAGAATAAAAAACACAACAAAACCTATAGACTTTATGGTATGGCCCTCCCAAAAATGTACATACAAACTGGGATGTCAGATTTTTGGTGCATATCAGCATCAACTGGTCGGCTCCCCACTTTGTATTTGCCATCTTGAAAGATCTAATTAGTAGTTGTGGCTATTACTGTTGGTTTAACTACTTGATAGATTTTATTTGAGATATACCCGTCTCATCATTGCTGAGGGCGCTTATGTTGCGAAACGACGAACATTGTGAGATTTGTTTAGTACGGTAAGCCAGGTGGAAGATAAATATATTTTCTAGCTCTTCAACAGTTGTTTTTTAATAGCTATTATGCTGTTTCAGATTTGGGCGTGGGGTCTGATGTAATAAAAGGACCCCTTGCTTTTTAGTGCAAAGGCCACTTTCAAGATCATTGTCATGTCTAAGAGCAGATGGCACATAGTATACTTTTAGCACCTTGCATGGGGCATGGACTGAGAGAATAGGGCATTCAATGTGATACAATGATGTCTACCCATTCTTCAGCTCTCATATGTTTATTTTATTTGTTTATTAGGTACATTATTACCAGTTTGAGTCTAGCTCTGGTGTGCAAGTACAAAAGGGAAGTTTGCTTTACAATATAGTGCACACATTTTATAGGATGGAAACCAATCTTCGGAATGTGACCAACGCCAGTTTTGTGTCACTTGAACTAGTACAAAGCTATGCACCTATTGACCGCCCACCTATCTGCACCCACTCCTACTTCCTACTGTGCCTAATATAAAAAAGGCATCTTAGGTCAATGTTCAATCCATATTGTGATCAGATATCTAAAGAGAGTGTCCTAGTTTTTTAATAAAATTTAAAGCAGACATGTTAAGGCATTAGTTCTAATGTCTAAATGACTGAGCACAAACTTCTTTACACTGTATAATAGGCAAATTCAGCAACTTTTATTTTTCAATGAACTGAATTAAATAAAGTGGCATTTTATAGTTTTGGAGGCAGCATGGACCATTTTGGCATTAGATAATTTTAAATGTGATTTCTTATACACACGGCATCTATTCAATGCTCTTATACTGATTTATACCTCAACTAGTTGCATGCACAAGCACAAGCTAAATTTGCTTCATTTATGAAAAGGCACACTTCAGCTAGAAAAATCTAGCAAATAGTTTTGCTAAAAAAACCCTGCCATTCACAGTACTGTCTTTGAGTTTGCAGTTAATGTAGCAGTAAAAGCTTGCTAATAATCATCCTTACATTGGATATCTATGAATGAAAACGTTCTGTCTGTCTTTCATGATTTTTATTTTCTGGAATTGCATACATTAACACAAATAGTTACAAATCCCAAAAATACCCCCCCCCCCCCAAAAAAAAATAGATTAAAAAATAAATAGAAAAAAAAGGAATTCAAAAAGACTATCATCTACTGCCTTCTAGTGGGCAAAAAGTTGACACTACACCTTACACCACTAAAGGCGCAGGCTGACTTTACTTCCTGTTCATGTCTTGGTTATGATCTTATTGGCTTGGTTTGTTGATTTTAAGAGGTTTCAGTTGCACAGAACATTACAAGGACATTATACTTCTGGCAGAATTAACAGTTTTTTTTCTGTACTTGCAGTATTACATTGTTTTTGAGTTTGGAAATATTATTGGCATTATAGCTGGAGGGTCTATAAAGTATCTGTTCATGGTAGAAGAATTTCCATTTGAAGAAATACAAAAAAAGTTTATTCAGAAACCAATATTTACAATGTTCAATCTGAAATTGCACGCCTGGTGATATTTTTTTTATGTAAATACCACAAGTCAATACTAAAAGTATCATTAGACAAAGCCAGGTGAACCTTTTCAAGGTTGACATTTTTGTCCTCTTCTTTTGGAAATGCTAATTGCCAGTCTTACCCATAAAGTTGAGGACTTCAGATCTTTAAATCCACAGATCAGGAGTTCTGGCACTGCCCCTTATTCGCTTGTTGAATGCATGTTTAGGATTAGTCATTAGGAAAGTATCAAAACGAAAGTAATTAGATTTTAAGGACAAGGCTAGTTTTGGCAGCTTGTGGTTACCTTCTAGTGCTGGTCTCCGGTTAAATGTAATTTAATGTACTAAGGAATTTGGGCTGATCGCATAGCAAAGTTAATTTTTCCTATGCATTGGATATTTCGCTTAGCTTACCGTAGTAGATGAGATAAAGCTCTGTAGACTTTAACCATTCAATCAATAACATGAAAAAGATCTTGTTTGTTGGATTCCTAAGTATTCTTTACAAAGTGAATTTTTACCACATTTAGGCTAGTTGACATTTTCCTTGCAATTGACAACATATCTCTTGATAATTCAGTTTGATAAATAAACAGCTGAATTCTTTTAAAACAGGCTAAATTCTTCTACCGGTAGTAACCCCCGCCCCCCTTATCACTTTCCCACCATGTGTTTAGAAATCAGCAGACTTGTTTAGAATGGGAATTCTCCTCTAGTGGCCAAATGACATAGTGCATGTTTGTTTAGTGCAACAATTTTCAGATATAGGTAATACTAATGCAAAACCTGGACCAATCACAACAATCAATATTTAAAAAAAAATCACACTGATAAGTATTTTTCCTTGGTTAGATTTATTGAAAAAAAGAAGGTCAAACATATCAAAAATATATGTTAAAAATAAATGTAAATAAGTACAATGTTATATTCATGTATAGATTGGCATTTATCTGTCCTGCTCCTACCTATCAACATAACAGACAAGTCAGTTCTCAAGCCCTGGATGGACCAGTAAAGAGGTAAGAACAAGGTGAGGACAAGACAAAAGATATAAGATATTGGAGTTTTCACTGATTGTGCTGTCAACACTGTCCAACAGTTTCATAAAGATGCATGTTGTCATCAAGAACATAAGTTTTTAATTATTGCAGGCATGATATTGGTTGAGCCAGCATTTGCCACATAATTCCATGGATTTCATATATCTATTGTTCTATGTACTGTCTATACATTACTACTGAGAGATTTAAGTACTCACAACATCAGGATTTAGCTACACCTATGTATTCACTAATGATTCAATGAGCCTGATTTATTACACTTTCATCAGTGAAGCTGGGTGATCCAGTAAGCCTGGAATGGATTTTTTTTAAAGTCATTTGCTATTTGCTAGCAAATGTTTTGAATCTTGAACCAGATCTAATCCAGGTTTGCTAGATCACCCAGTTTAACTGAATATAGTGTATCATCTCCAGCCTTGGAGAGCTTTAATAAATCAGGGCCATTGTGGGAAATGGCAAATGACTCAAACAAGTCTGGGGTGATTCTAAATGTTTAGAGAGAAAATGGCTCCTCCCCATACCTGCTCTCAATATTTTTATTGTAATAAATGTCCCAGGTTAGACTGGAATTAGGGACCCACTTTGCAGAGGTGGCCTCGTATGGAGTGTTCTTTCAGATTGCAGCCCATCAAATTTCACTACAGGCAAAAAACTGTGCTAGGGTTGGGGTTAGGTTTTGGATAGATGAAAAGTTAGGCAGGTTATCCATAGGTTGGGGTTATGGTTAGAAGCCTTGAAGGAGGGGTTAGGCTAAAGGTGCGTACACACTTCCAATTTTTATCGTTCCAATCGAACGACGAACGATCGATTGGGCAAAAAATCGTTCGTATATTGTGTGTACAATATCTATGAACGATCGTGTCGTTATCTCTATGTGCAGGATCGGTGCTATACGATCGTTCGTATATATCGTGCATGATCGTTCATCGTTCGTTTTCCAATGATAATAATTGGAAGTGTGTACGTAGCTTTAGGCAACAAAAAATGGGGATCAAAGAGTAATATTAGGCAGCACTGAGAGATATTAGCAAAATTTGATGGAACAGTGGCAGTGTGCCATCGTATGTATTTCAAAATGTATGAAACAAACCTCAGTTGAAATTATTAGTTATTTGTACTGGGTATTTTTGTATTTTTGGTATTTTATATTATTAGGGGTTCTGCCTGGCCCATGTTCCCCTTTTCTGTGGTTGTATTTACATCCCTTTTGGGTATAGATAAGCAGCTTATCAGGGAGGCAAATTAAACCTGGAGCTGGGCTTTAAGAGAGATAGGACTACCTAAACACCATGGCTTTTCTTTATGTATTCATAGCTATATAAGACCAGGTGTGGAGCTTTATTGGATCAGAGGTAGAGGTACATTTGTGCAGCAGGGAGTATTTGTGCACATATACAACAAATGTTCTGTTCTAACATATTGGAACAGTTTGGACATTCTTTTTTGTACTGACTACCTAGAATATGGAAGGGTATTGTGCACCGTTCTGCAGGTAATAAATCAGTTGCCATTTTTGTCTTCCCTAGGGAGAAAGCCTGGGTCTACGTGAGAAGTTACCTGTTCTGACGGTGATCTCACTGGCGACACATCGGTCTCTGGGACCTGCAAATTAAATGCCTTCCAAAAATATATATTAGATGTCAGATTGCACCAAAGAGATATGATCACCAGTGTGGCCTAGGCCTCCAGTTCGGTCTCACCTTGTAGACATCAACCACATCAATCAGCAGCATTGGATGATCGCTCCAGACTGAGCTGTACTACAGACTGCTTGTCTGGCTTTATGTTACATGACCTAATAAGGGGAATGTCAGCATTTGGTTATAATTATTATAATTTTTTTTATTATTAAACAGGATTTATATAGCGCCAAAATATTATGCAACGCTGTACATTAAATAGGGGTTGCAAATGACAGACGACTACAGACAGTGACACAAAAGGAGAGGACACTGCCCCAAAGAGCTTACAATCTAGGAGATCCATGCTTTTATCAGAAAAGTGACTCTAAATCCACCAAAAATGTAATATATTACAATTTACCTGAGCTTATATGTGGTGGCTGCATTAGTTATTTTATTTCAGGCTTTATTCTCTCATTTTTAGATGGCCCACCTGCTAATAGCACAATTCCTATCCTGGTGACTGTGAGGAACATCACACTATGCTTCTTTTCTGGTTTGGACTAGAAACACTTTTCCCTCTTTTCTTTTTTATTGCATACTATATAAAGCTCCTTTCATACTCATCTAACTTTACCATCAAAGTAATCTAATGCATTTTTTGTCCAAAGGAGACAATGCTCACTTTACTGTATCTAATTGGAGTTGTTACGCTATGCTGGCTTTGTGGTTTTAATTACAAACACCACCCCTCTTCTTTTTTGTCAAATCCATGGGAAGGAAAAGTGTTATGGTTCATAAAACATCACTGGGAAAACTGAGATGTTAGTTCACTGCATAGTACGTTAAAAAGTCAGTAGATTTAAGGTAGATTGAGCAACAGATATTGTCCTGTACTTTCAAAATTGAATCAAGCAACCCGATTTGAGGACTGGTAATCTGCAATATATTACCCTTCTTTTGTTGAGTTTATATGACCTTTAGACGTATATTCAAGTAAGTTTGCTTGGATGGTATGCATTGACGTGACTTTGCCTTTTTTTTTAAATATATTACTTCAACATTTGCACTCATGTTGATTTGCTGCCACACAACTCCTGTGTTCATTTGTAGTAGTGTTATAGGTCTGTTGGCATTGTGCTGTGCTGCCTGATCTTAGCCCTATTGTATACAGGCACACTTCGACTTGCTGTCCAAACAGGTTGTCAATTAGTTGTCCAGCTGAGCTGCATACTCATTCTAACACATGAGTGTTAGAATGGTAATGGAAGAAGGTCCAGGTTGCCAAGCACAACATCAAACCACATTGATTGCCAAGCTCACAAGCAGGGTCAGGCACTCTTAGAAATGAACAGATGTTCTGTTGTTGATGTGGAAGGCAATAGCCTTATTCACGAAGCATCAGGAGTCTCTTGTGTTCAGTGAAGCAAAGTTTCTTTATTCATGCATGGAGATTCTCACACAAGTCTTTTTCAGGTAATCAGCTAGCTCGGTGTCTTCCGGTTGGTTCGGGAACTCTGGGATCCGGTAGGGCCTGCCGAACAAAATTTCATAGGGAGACAACTTGTTCTTGGAAGATGTAACATGCATACTTAACAGTACAATGGGTAAACACCACACCTACCCTTTCCCTGTTTCTTTCATCGTTTTACATAGTTTTTGCTTAATTGTCCCGTTAGCTCTCTCTACCATCCCTGCTGACTGGGGGTGATATGCACAGTGATGCTTAACTTGAATATGCATTGTAGCTGTCAATTGGTCAATGATTGAATTCACAAAATGGCTACCATTATCACTTATTAGTTTCCCAGGTATACCCCACCGGGGAATCACTTCTCTTGCCAGTGCCTTGGCTACTGTCTGTGCATCTGCCTTTGCAGAAGGAAATATCTCTACCCATCTGGAATAAACATCTAGTATCACCAGGGCATATTTCTTCCCCTCACTCGGTGTTATTTCAATAAAATCCAAAGCTATAGTGTGAAAGGGGTAGGACGGAATAGGTGTATGTCCTCCCTGTGGTTTCAATCCCTTTGCTATATTGTATTGTACACAGATCTTACATTGGGACACAAATGTTTTGAAAAAGGATTCAATTCCAGGAGCATGGAACACATTTTTTACCAGGCTAATCATCCCTCCTGTTGACACATGGCTTGGCCCATGTGTCACAAGCGATACCAGTCTATAGAGGGCATGTGGTAGACATAATAAAGTATCTTTATCATACAATCCTTCTGTATGAGAAATTTGCCTCCATATTCCTGCGCCAGGACTCCTGCCATGGTTTTACAATTGTCCCTGGCAATTAAAGTGAAACATCACGCCATAATCGGGTAGGCCCAGACCAGAACTTGAAACCCTCACACTTTCAAATGACCAAAAGCTTGCAACATTTCATTAGACCATTTATTAAAGTTAGACATCTCAGTCTTAGTGGCTTGTCTCAGAACATTATCCTTTCACCTTTACTGAGAACAAAGCCCAAATAAACAACACTTTCTGTACACCATTGTCATTTTTTGACACCTTGTGTCCACATTCATATAACCACCATAATTGACTAACACAGTCTGCCTGGCAGGCCTCCCGAGTAGATGATCAGAGGCTTCAGGATGAAGAGTCTGAGACACAAGCTGACAGCCCAGACTCACCCCTCCTCCCTCTTTAGCATCTCTGTGTCTCACAGCGTAGAGAGAAACTCTCCCAAAGTTTCTGCCAAGTAAGGAGGATTTTGAGTCTACAGATACACTGAACAATTCTCTTAGGGAAAAACAGAATCCCTTCAGCATCAGATCACTGCAGTGTATACAAGGGTGACTACACTAGGATCTACTACATCACACACAGATTCAAGAATTACAGCCTTGGAGCATTCACAAGTGCAACTACATTTCTTTCTATCATCATTTGCATTTAGAAAAGATGATCAAGAGAATAGAGGGAGACAGAATAATATACGGCTGAGAGGCATACCAGAAGCTACTCTGGGGTCAGCACTCAAGATGACTGAAAATTCTGTTCCACATACCAGGGCAACATAAAGAGACCGACCAAGACAGGAAACATAGTTATTGTGTGCTGTTAGTGTTCACTTTATCTATCAGTTCTAGTAACCAATAGCTTATGTGTTTTAGAAATAGCCTCAATTATTCAAAGTTCCAGGCTCATTACCTATAGTCCTGGACTCATAGTATTCTTAACTAAAAATAAAAACATTAGAGGTGTCACTAACTAACCCAAGCTCATAACCTGTCCTGGGTTTATAATGTTAACTAACAGGATGAGAAAAGATCTTGGAATAGAATATACTCTGTCTTGGCGGTTCACGGTAAGGAGGAACCCTAATTACATCCCCCTATCTCCTTTCAAATAATATTCCTACACAACTATTCGCATATAACATAGGCAGTCAACACGGTATCACCGAGCTTTCACCTGTCTTGGGTCAATGATCAATAAGACCTAGCCGAGGAGGTGGTGTGTCTTACACCTTGTTTGACAATCCCTTCAATGACCCTGGTCCGTACACTTATCACCCGGACACTTGTATCATACAAACAAATTATCTTATACTTCTACGCGATAGAGGAGAGACAGCAGAGGAAACAACAGCTGTTATATTCACAGACACTGAGACAGATACACTGAGACAGACAAAAATAAAAATAGTTCTGATCATAAGAGACGCTGGGATGTGTGTAACATCACAACTCAAAAATGTGCTATACTGATTCTTCTCCTAAGAATCTCTTGACGTGCACAAATCTAACCCATCTCATTTTTATGTGCTGATCCATCTACAAACACTATAGCCCCTGTGGGTAAGGGCTGAGACTGGAGATCTTTTGAACACATCATGTGGCAATTCAGAAGTGTCTGTAAACACCGGCAGTAGAGTAGCAGGATTCAAAGTTATGCACCTTTCAACAGTCACATGTGGTTGGCCTAAGAGTGCTGCCGAGCAGTATAACTGACGTGCAGGTGTTAAAAAAAAGACATTTTGTCTTGCAACAGCAAGGCATGTACGGCATGAGGTACCTTAACACATAAGTCATGAAATAGCACAACATTTGCCACAGCATCAACTGCCATTGCTGCTGCGATCACAGCCTGAACACACACTGGCAAGGCTCTGGCCACCTGATCTGTTCCTGAGTTTTGTTACTGAGAACAGATCTATATGCACCTGTGTCAACCAAAAATATAATTGATTGTCCACATACTAAAAGATCAATTTTGGGTCTTTGTAAATCAGCAAAGTTTAATTCTATCACCTGGTCTTCCTCCTGATCAGCTAGTCATGCACGTCGCTTTTTATCAGGGCATTCTCTCACATAATGTCCCTTTTTCCTACATACATAACATTTCCTATTTCCCCTATCATCATCCCGTGACCTGCCGCGTCCATTCCGGTTAGAATAATCTGACCGTCTGCTAGGGCGGGCACCCTGCTCATTGTACATACATTCTTCCTCACTCTCAGAATCACCTCCCGCCAAATAAGTTGAAACCTTTTTGGACTTTTTCTTCTTTTCCCTGTACACCCGTTCTGCATGTCTAGCATGTTCTACAAATTCACTTAATCGGCAAGTACGCCAGGTGATCAAGTGCTTGTGGATAAACTTTTGCAGCTCATCTTTGAGCGCTCTGTCAAAATGGGCTTTAAGTTGCTGTTCCCAGGGTGTTATGCATTGACGTGACTTTGCCTTTTTTTTTAAATATATTACTTCAACATTTGCACTCATGTTGATTTGCTGCCACACAACTCCTGTGTTCATTTGTAGTAGTGTTATAGGTCTGTTGGCATTGTGCTGTGCTGCCTGATCTTAGCCCTATTGTATACAGGCACACTTCGACTTGCTGTCCAAACAGGTTGTCAATTAGTTGTCCAGCTGAGCTGCATACTCATTCTAACACATGAGTGTTAGAATGGTAATGGAAGAAGGTCCAGGTTGCCAAGCACAACATCAAACCACATTGATTGCCAAGCTCACAAGCAGGGTCAGGCACTCTTAGAAATGAACAGATGTTCTGTTGTTGATGTGGAAGGCAATAGCCTTATTCACGAAGCATCAGGAGTCTCTTGTGTTCAGTGAAGCAAAGTTTCTTTATTCATGCATGGAGATTCTCACAATCAGTTTAACACGTGCTCAGGGCACACTGAAGGAGAAGTCTGACATTCAGCATAGAAGCTCCCATATTTATACAGAACAAAACATATAGTATTGTATAGACATGTTACACATCAGCAAACATGATTAATATCGCATATTAGCACTACGGTTTTATTACTTCAGTTAGTCTTGAGTTTTTGTTCCTATCTATATCATTACCAACTGTCCAGCTGCAAGCTGTTTCCTTTAAGATAACATGCTGTCTGGACGTTTAATAACCGTTGGTTATGATTAGACAAGATCATGATGTTCTTCTCTTGTCTAGAAACTCAAGGTCTTTTTATAACTGAAGCATAAGCAGATTTTTGATAATTATTCAGTATACTGCAAGAACGAGTATATAGATTTTTACTTTTAACAGTTGATCAACTTCATTTTGCTCATGAAATACTGGAGTATATGCATTATTTAGGTGTTTACATAAAACAAATAGTACTAGTGTAGTACTAGGACAAATTCACCTTGTGCCAAACATTATTTTCTTGCTTTTCCAGCCTTTCAGGGTGTTTATGCAGGCTTGACCTTGGCCCACTATATTATTATTATTACACAGTATTTATATAGCACCATCATATTACGCAGCGCTGTACAAGGTCCATACCCATGTCACTAACTGTCCCTCAAAGGAGCTCACAATGTCCCTATTATAGTCATATGTCATTAATGTAGTCTAAGGTCAAGGGGGAAGTCGATTAACCTAACTGCATGTTTTGGGATGTGGGAGGAAACCGGAGTAACCGGAAGAAGGCCACGCAGACACGGGTAGTGTCCTGGCTGGGATTCGAACCTAGCAGCTTGGTAGTGTAAGCACATAAAGGTGGATTCCTCCTTTAACCAGAAGCAATATTATCCATGAATGTTGCTTGGAGCCAAGCCAATGACATCAGAAATTAAAGGAAGAAATAGGCAATCTTTTCAATTTGAAGCATGTTAAGCAATATGCCCCAAAAAATCCTCTTTGCCTATTTCTTTCTATAATTTCTCTTATATGTACACACATAAATGCATACATACGTACATATATACAATAAACACATAAACAGGTAAACTTACCCGAATGAGCATCCTTCTTTGCAAAATTGGCTGGCGCATTTTTCAACTGATAGAAAACAGTTCACACGCACATAGCGGTTCCGCATTGGCGCACAACAATGCGCATGTTTTTAACCTTTTAAACAATTCACAGAAGGGAACTGCTTAAAAATAAGCATAATTGTTTTTTTAAATTGTAGGTCATGGAAGATTGTAAAGGAGATCACATAAAAAAACAAACCCCCCAAAACAAACAACTACAAATTTTTTTAAAAAACTTTATTCAAAATAAACCCATGTGCTAAAAGGTCACATTAAAATATAGAGACTACACAGACACCACTAAATTTACATGACAAAATAAAAAAAAACACATGAAAACCCACACTTCCATATAAAGCCAAATTAGTTCTAAAATGGCTCAACTATTATTGCTTTCCAAAAATACTTACCAACCCAATATGCAATTTTGACCTTTCAAGAATGGAAAACTGGATTAGAAAATATTTATGCAGGACAAACATTTAAAGGTTTGTACCCCCTATTATATTCCATAATCATTTATTGATTTTATCTTTTACATTTGTACACCAGTGAACAGCTATCTAATAAATAATAAATTAAAACAAAGTAGGCTTTAATGTTCAAGTAATTTATTAAATTAGTGTTTAGTGTAACTTTTAACATTTTTGATTATTCTATTTTATATTATATTGTTTTAGATTTACAATGTGCTTCATTAGCAGTGATGTGCACAGGTCCAGTATCGCCCTAATTATGGCTACATACCTTGTCCATACCTTATACAGTATAAACTATTTTTTCCACCATTAACATACATGGTCCCCAACTAATGGTCCCATGTGCTTTCTACAGGGCCACAAGGTATGTTAAGAATAGAAGTAGTGGGATTCTTTTATGAGATGTCTCTGCATACCAATTGCTGAAGACAAGCCAGAGACTTCACATAAACTTTGAACAGCTGGACCTTGACATCAGTCCTCCAAGTTTTGTTCTTTATATAGCTTTTTTTATGTATGCTATGCATTGATGTTGTGTATGCCTAATGATTGCCCTTCCTTGTATTTGTTCCTTGAGTGTTTTTCCATGCCTTATTTATGGCCAGACTTCAAGGACAGAGCCTAGATCAGGACAAAGAGCCTGGATCAGCTTTCTAGGTTTCTTACCAAAACTATATTACCAAAAAGGGGCCTATTAGAACTAAATAAACAAAAAAAGCTATTTTTTAGGTAAATATGAACTATCATTAATGAGTGTTTATTACTCACAAGTTTTGCTCCAGTTCATATGTTTACAGGCTTACCTGGTGCCCAAAGGTTGCCTGTAACAGTTTTGCAAAAACAAAAGCCCTTGTTTACAAAATTCAATAGCTCAAGATAAAATTTACACAGATGAATAAATCAGTAATGCATTCCATACAGTTCTGTCTGCTCTGTCAAAAGGAGATTCAATTAGAAAGGGGAAAGCCGATCTAACAGCTTCTACTTGGCTCCCTCCATACCACAGATGCATCCTGTATTAAAAGTTTATATTTACAAAACTAAAGACAGGTTAAACATTTA
Source organism: Pyxicephalus adspersus (assembly GCF_032062135.1). Taxonomy (NCBI): domain Eukaryota; kingdom Metazoa; phylum Chordata; class Amphibia; order Anura; family Pyxicephalidae; genus Pyxicephalus; species Pyxicephalus adspersus. The sequence continues at coordinate 56,795,945 of NC_092871.1, read as the reverse complement.
TATCATAAATTATAAACAGTGTTTAAAAATTAAAAAAATAAAACTGACACCAAATTATCATAATTTACATTTGGCTTAAACCTCAAATAACCATATTTACTCATAAACATCTATACATTGACACATCACATCAACAATAATGCTGAACATTTTTACTACCTAAAAAACACATTTTCTCTCTACACCTCCTCTCTCGGTAGCCTTATATCCTCATTTGGCTTACAGTACCATCTGTATGCTGATGACATTCAAATCTATCTGTCAACCCCTGACCTGTCTCCCTCAGTCCTGGATAAGGTCTCATGCTGCCTGTCAGCCATCTCATCATGGATGTCTGACCGATTCCTGATCCCCTTCTGATCACTCTGTGCCATTCATTGTCCCCTTCTGATCACTATGTGTCATTCATTGTCCCCTTCTGTTCACTGACTCACTTTTTTTTTTACTTCTACGGCCGGGTAACAGACTCTGTTAGGGCAGGGATCAGCAGCTTGCTTGTCCTTCCTGGAACGGAGTAGCGGGCGGGTGTGCGGGCCTTTGAAGTCACATTCAGTTTCCCTCTGCACTGCAGCCAGCACCAAGGAGTCACACAGAGGCACACAGTGGCAGGTATCGGTGGGTGACTTATTTGCGGGGGGTGCTTTATTTTAATGTTTTGAGCAAAAATCAGGGGGTGGCCTATTTGATGGGGATGCCTTATCATCGGGGGAAACACGGTAGTTTGTAAGCTCTTCGGGGCAGGGTCCTCTCCTCCTGTATCACTGTCTGTATTAGTCTGTCATTTGCAATCCCTATTTAATGTACAGCTCTGCGTAATATGTTGGCGCTATATAAATCCTGTTTAATATTAATAATAATAATAATAATAATAATAATGTTTAGGCCGTGGTAGAGTCTGTGTATTACTAATATTGGCATCTGAGTCAGGGTTTAGTGGCTAGAAGCCAAAAATATCAAGTCATCGCAGATTTGGGAGACCTCACAGTTTTGGTTTTGGTGGCCTTCCAGGAACAGCAGCCATAAAAGTTCCTGCTGATTAAAATGTGGTTGGGTTAGGTGTAGTTAAGTTCTGGTTAAGTTGAGGGTATTTATTGTTATTTATGTTGTCAGAAATGAAGAAAAATATTGTTCAAATAATAATTTTGTACAATAAAGATGTGCTGTGTCAGCCAATTTTGCTCCAGAGTTGGTTTCTGTTTGGTTATTGGGGCTGGCTGGCTGGTAGGGGATGTGGGGAGGTATTAGGGGCATCAGGGGCTAACTTAGTCATGTGTTTCTTGTCTGCCTACTGGATACTTACAACTCTTTAATGTACTATAATTGGAACTGACAGCTTTGATAGGAAATTGCTAATGGGATGCTGCTGATGGGGTCTGGTTGCCATTGGTGTGCACTGCATTAGGGCAACCCCCTAACCTCCAAAAAATACTTAGACACATGAATTTGGTCTTTAATTGGGTGGCAAGCAGCCATTCATTTTACAACAAATAAAAAAGTACATCATCATAATATCACTCTCCTAAGAACATTGCTCACTATATGTATACAAGCTTCATATCCTACTAAGAGTTAACCCTACCAAGGACAAAGATATCTTTTACCAATAGTTCTATTAGGTTCCATATGGAACAAATCTCAGAATACCCCCAATTCCTATGGTTTTGACCTAAGAAATGAATACTCAATACGTTACACTAACCATTATACCGTCTAATGCTTATCCAACCTACTTACCTGTTATCTAAAACTCTGGCCCTTGATGTGAGTTCAGCTTCTGATCCTTCATCCTATCATTAATACTTTCTACTGGGTCAATATATCAAAGTCTCGTTGTCCCCTGAGGAAGTCCATTAGGGCGAAACATATCGGGGGAGACCGTAATAACAGTACTAATTATTCTGACCTTTGAATCTAGTGTTGAATGAACATCCTTTTTTAAAACACATCAACACTATACATTTCGCTAAGAGATTTTGTATTATGTAAACAGAAAAGGTTCTCTCTTGTGTTTGTGTTTGCATGATTCATGTATACTGGTATGTTTGTAGGATTAATTTTTATATGACTTAAATAAAGGATTTTATCTAGTTGTAATCAAGTTTGCCATACAGAGCCTCAAATTTTTCTACCCTTTCTTTGTCTATTAACTAATTAAAATATAAATAAAAAATATAAATAAACACATAAATAACGAAACATAAATAACAAAAAAACACTTAAAAATTCTTATAAATCACACATAAAATAACCTAACATAAATTAACATAACATGATAACTAACACTAAAACCCCCTTTAAACAATAAATAACAATCAACAACAATAGTTCTTATCCTTAAAACCTCCCAACCTCTCGGCATTAAACCGGAACAACCAGGCTGCAGGTCTCAGAAGGCAAAGTCCGTACCCATCCAGATTTTCTCAACCTTGGCCCCCAGCCACCTTTCACTGCCTCAGGAGCCATGACCTTAAAATACTTAAAGAGGGACCCCCTCAAGAGGATACCTCCTGCCAAAATTCACCACTTTTATATTAAACAGGACCCATGCCTTTAAAGACCCCAACCACCTTAACCAATCAGAAACCCCAAGTTTCCTGTTGTTCTAAAAAGCGGTGGGTGAATGGGAAATTTTTTTCTTCCTAAAATGGGCCTCCCACTTCGGTCTGCATCCTTGTAACCCTTCCTTTACCACATCCCCCCTTACCTCCAGACCAATCACTACTTCTACCCCTTCCTAACCATTTGCTATTCTTGTTAACCCTTACCCACCCTGGGCTATGCCTTGCACCCTGGCATGTAGGCCCTGTGCCTTTTGTTTCAATGCTATACGCCTCTCTATAGGAAAAATAGTAACTCAGTGAATGCATGCCATCTTAACCCATCATAGCATGCTAACCCAGTGTTTTTCAACCAGTGTACCTTTGAATCCCAGGGTTTTCCAGAGCTTGCTAGGGGTTCCTTGAGCAATGAGCAAAATGTGACCCTCAGGTCAGTTTCACTGATACCAATGATCTTTTTTGCCACTCGTTGGGATGACATTCTTCAGACTGGTCAGCAATGTAAGAGGCATTCATCCTACTGACCACCACACTAATGTACTGTGAGCTGTTGATAAAGGAATTAAAACAGAGGTTTCCCAAGACCTGAAAGGTACTTTAAAAAGTCCCTTCATGGTAAAATAGTCCACAAACACTGGCAAAAAAACCCAGTGTAGTAATGGAAATGGGCCCCTAAACTCCAAGTTGCTTCAAATGACCTTAACTTTGCTTCAATCCAAAATCAGGCACCTTGTAGGAGTACATTTTATTATTCAGCACATTGCTAAATATAGAGGTCACCATGGTTGTTATACTGATTCAATTGGGCTGATTTACTAAGGGAATTTAGGCTGTTCACTTTACAAGGTCAAATATCCCCTTGCAGGGTAAAGGTGGTGAGTAGTTTACTTTGCAAGGAATAAACAATGACATGAATGAAAAATTGAAATAACATAATTTTTGCTTGCACATGATTGGAACATTGAAGTCAGCAGAGTTTTATTTTACTTACTAGGCAAATATTGCTTGCAAGGGGATAATTCACTTTTCTTAGGGGACAGTCTAAACCCCTTTAGCAAATCAACCCAAATGAATTTAGTATCTTCTAAATTACTAAAGAATGAGAATGCAGCAAATGAGGTTAGAAATCCTGATTTGCTTACTTTGTCCGTAGCTCATTCAATAACACCCAGCCAAGTAAAATTTCCAAGAAGGTTCAACCATGGCATCTTGCTTCTCCAGGTTTCCCCAAATGCACAGACTTCCACGTGTTGTTCCCCCCTTTCCATAGGCACAGTCAGCAGCCATATGTTTTATGCAGCGCTTCCTGCTTCATATTTTGTTTCCAAAAAGCATGTCAAACATACGCACATAAATATTATAATTTACTGTTAGTTTTATCTTTTATTTTGGACCAGGCAATTTCTATTTTTCAATGTTACCTCCGCTTCTATTTCCATGTAATTGGATTAGATGTAATATTCCTTTCTTGTGTCTCCAGAGACCTGAGAGTGGGGGTGGGGTATGATGCAGGAGGTATCATTTAGTGTGTTTTATGTTCCTGACTAGCGAGGTGTGCCCTGCAGATAAGAACACAGATTGTTATTTCAGTGCTCTGGTCAAATCCCAGCAGGCTATATACACGCCACTATATTTAGCGGTCAAACAAAACTCAGATTTACAACACAGTTCCCGGTATTTTAATTGTTTTTCTTCTGTTCCCTGGGGATGCACAGTGGGCATCCTTTCTACAAATAATTCCAGCTCTGTATCAGAGAAGGGACCCCAGCTGTCACTGAACTACTGTTCTAGCAAGCTTAAAAGAGACTGTTTCCGATAGAATGCATCTCTGGCAGGGAGCTGATCCCGAAAATAGATTTTATGACCGCACATGGGGTTACACACCTGAGTTCTGGGTGGATAAAGTGTCTCTAAAATGAATAAAATGAATCTTTCTAATTTAAAATGGGCAAATATACAGATGTTGCAAGGTAATATTACATAAGCACCCTAAGATAATGGCTAAAACCAAATCCTAGATTCACTTCCAATGAGTGGAGAGAAATCACAGAGAGTTGTTGGGGTAATAAAGTGGAACTTAACTCTAACTTTAAAATAGGTCCTTAACTGATAGGTGATGTCCCTTCTGCAATAAAATAACCCAATCTGACTCATTGCAATGTTTTAAATTCATAACAGGTGTTGCCATCTTTTTCTGTATTTCTGATTTTGGTCCAGTTCCTGATTTTGGCCCAGCTTGATTGGCCAGGCAAGGATGATGTAACTCCCGCACATGCCTGCAGAAATTCATTGATCTTGGCAGCCCCGCTGAGCTCTCCATGCATCTTTTTATATTTGCCTTCCCTGGTTCCTCCTTCCCCCCAATAAACATGCTAATAAAATTAATAAATAAAACCTTTCTGTTTTCCCTACATGCCATATTTGAACCGAGAGACATTATTAATGAGTCTCTGTGCTTTTCCATTTAGTGAAGGCAGATTATGGCTGAAGGGAGATGAGGGCAGAGTGCTTCCTGAAAGCTATAGAAAGCCTGAATGTGATGCTGAGCCCCTTTGATTTTAAACATGGAAATACAATACCAGGAAGAGACAAGGTTCAGCCAGGATGGAAAGCATATGCTAGATCAGTCAGCTAATTAAATTGGTTCTACCTGACTTGATGCAGCTTCTAATGCACACCGAGTGATGCTTACATTGTGTAGTGTAACATAGCAATATCAGTAAAAGAGAGAAGCCTGAATAACAGTAGGAGGGAAGAGAAGGTTGAAGTTAGCACATTTTTTCTGCTACTCTTTCTCTTGATCTCTGCTTCAGAATATTTAAAAGTGTTAGTAGTTCATATTTTCTTTATTTTTAGGGGTTGTGCAGTTTACTGTTTTTCTGGGTATGTGGTTGCAGGTCAGGCTGCACAAAAAGATGTGTGATTTAGGGATGAGCAAGCGGGTTTTTAAAACTCGGCTGGTGTAAATTCGCCAATCGAGCTCGAATTAAAAAAAAATATATTTAAAAAAAAAAAAAAATTGTGCTGATCAATGAATGCAGCTTATTGTGCGATCCCCGGGACTAGAGGTTAAACGGGGACAAGTCAGCCAAGTGACCATGGGAACTGAACTACAGATGATCTGCGTTCCACTGCGATCCCCAGCACTATTATTATTATTAATAAACAGGATTTATATAGCACCCACATATTACGCAGCGCTGTACATTAAATAGGGATTGCAAATGACAGACTAATACAGACAGAAATATAGGAGGAGAGGACCCTGCCTCGAAGAGCTTACAATCCACTAGGTGGGGGAATTTCACACAAAAGGATGGAAGATATGTAGTGGTGGGAGGTAGTGATAGTAGGTAGGTGGCAATGTCTTGGGCAGAGAAGGATGTTGTGGGGGGAGCAGGTGTGGGGTTTAGGAGGGAGTCAATTGTAGAGAAGAGGTTGCGCGGGTTGGAAGCTTGGGAGAAAATGACACAGTGAGCTCTGTGTTAAAGCTTTGTAGCTTGGCTTTGTAGTCCATGAAGTAAGCGCTGAGGCCAGATTTCCTCCACTTGCACTCAGCTGCACGAATAGTCTTTTGTAGCCGTTTAGTGTGATTGTTGTGCCAGGGTCGGGGGTTGGCAGGGCGGGGGTAGTGGAAGGTGGTAGGAGCAACATTATCCAAAGTCAGGGAAAGAGAGTGGTTTAACATGGTGGCAGCTTCATCTGGGGAGGTGATTTTGGAGAGGGAGGGGGTTAGGGACGCAAGGCAGTTTGAGAAAAGGTTGTGGTCAAGGTTACGGATATCTCTCTGCCATTGACCAAGTCTGGGATGTGGCAAGGGAGGGCAAGGGTTCCATAGGTTAAAGGTGATAAGGTTGTGATCAGAAAGGGGAAATGGTGAGTTGTCAAGGAGGGTGAGGTTGCAGTGTTTAGAAAATACCAGATCTAAAGTGTGTCTGGCTATGTGTGTGGGGCCATTGATGTGCTGTGTGAGTCCAAATGAGGAGGTAATGGAGAGCAGTTTGGCTGAGGAGGGAAGGTTGGGCTCATCCATTGCAACATTAAAGTCACCAAGGATGAGGGTGGGCAGGTCATGGAAAAGAATATGTGGGAGCCAGGAGGCAAAGTTATCCAAAAATTGTGATACTGGGCCAGGGGGGTGGTAAACAACAGCAACAATGAGGGGTAAGGGGCTAAAGTGTCAATCTCTTCAATCGAGAGAGGGTGGGGTAGGAAGGACTCTGTATGTACAGTTAGGTGAGAGAGGAGTCAGAGGAGGAAACTCAAGTTTCAGTGAAAGCAAGAAAGTTCAGAGACTTAGAAAGGAGAAGGTTGTGTATGGAGGTTAATTTATTGCCAACAGATTGGGCATTCTATAGACTGCCAGAGAGAGGGGGTAAGGACTTATAGGTAGGGTGAATGGGGAGGAGGTTAGGAGAAGTGAGTGTCCTGCTGACAGTATATGGAAGGTGGAGGCTGTGTAGGGGACCAGGGTTGGGTGAGATGTCACCTGAGAGAGTCTCAGTAGAGTAGAAAGGTGAGAGAAATAAGGAGAGTGAAGGAGCAGAGAGACAATGAGTTATCAGACTGGGGAGTGCAGGGAGTAGTGCCAACAAAGAGAGAGCAGGATAAATAATACATTTTTACAGATAATTGGGAACCATATGCTTTCAATAAACAATGTGGCAAACTGAAGTCCAAGAGAAGCAGTCCAAAATTATGGTTTCAAGTTAGGCTTGTAAACTTGCTGAGTTCCAGGAGTGAGGGATGATAAAGCCAAAGTAAACACCACTTTTTTTTAATGATCGGCAAGTGTGCTGTGCATATAGTATTGTTCTTTCATGTTTTTTATACAATAAATACGTTTTGTGCAGTGTGCATAAGAATGTTCTCCTGTTTTTTTTCAAACTATAGTACAGCCCCCCGACAGTCTGAAGGACCGTGAACCGGCCCTCTGTTTAAAAAGTTTGAGGACCCCTGGTCTAGATAATTGTTTTGTCTTCAGGTTGAAGTAACACACACTGGGGGAATAAATTTTAAAGCACCTTCTGAAATATTTACCAAATTTCAGGTGCAATTTGAAACACATTCATAAAAAAGATACACCTTCAGTGCATGTTTGATAATTGATGTCAATTTTGCTCATAGGGAAATTATTCTTTAAGCCATGCATCAAATTTAGCACAGACTTGTGCAGGATTGTTTTGCTTGTTACAGCTGATCCACAGACTATTTCAGGAAATAATTACAAGTTTCTTGGAGAAGATGTGCACATAGTTACATAGTAGGTTAGGTTGAAAAAAGACATCAAGTTCAACCACTAGGGAAATAAACATATCCCAGACATGAAACCCTATAAGACATAGTTGGTCCAGAGGAAGGCAAAACAAAAACCCTGGTTTGCTTCAACAGGGGAAAAAAATCCTTCCTGATTCAATGAGGCAATCGGATGTTCCCTGGATCAACAGTCACTGTTATTTTTACTTTAAATCCCTAATACCCAATTATATCCTGTCCTTCTAGAAAAACATCTAGCTTTTTCTTAAAGCAATCTATAGTAGTTGCTGAAACTACTTCCTGAGGGAGCTGATTCCACATTTTCACAGACCTTACAGTGAAGATTCCTTTTCTTATCCGGAGCTTAAACTTCTTTTCCTCCAGACGAAAAGAGTGCCCTCTTGTTCTTTATAATGATCTCGAAGTGAATAATTGGTAAGAGAGTTCTCTATATGGACCATTTATATATTCATACAGGGTGATCATATCCCCCTTAAATGTCTCTTCTCAAGGGAGAATAGATTCTGTTTAGCTAATCTCTCTTCTTAGTGGAGCTCCTCCATTCCTTTTATTAGTTTAGTTGCCCTTCTCTGCACTCTCTCCAATTCCACAATGTCCTTTTTGTGAACTGGTGCCCAAAACTGGAGCTCCTCCATTCCTTTTATTAGTTTAGTTGCCCTTCTCTGCACTCTCTCCAATTCCACAATGTCCTTTTTGTGAACTGGTGCCCAAAACTGGACTTCATATTTCAGATGAGGTCTGACCAATGCTTTGTACAGTGGCAGGATTATGTCTCCATCCCTGCAGTCTATTTCTCTTTTAATACAAGAAAGTACTTTACTAGCTTTAGACATTGCAGCTTGGCATTGCATGCTGTTATTAAGTCTATTATCTACCAGAACCCCCAGATCCTTTTCCATTTTGACTCCACCAAATGTATTGCTCCTAGACAGTATGCAGACAGTATCCCAAACTCTATATTATTTATAAAGATGTTAAACAGTAATGGTCCCAACACTGAACCATGGGGTACACCACTAATAACCTTAGACCATTCAGAGTATGAATCATTAATTACAACTCTCTGGATGCGATCCTTAAACCAGTTTATCCATTTACAGATTGACTTGACCATTTTGACCCTAATTTGCATATTAACTATCTGTGAGGTACAGTGTCAAATACTTTAGCAAAGTCCAAGTACACTATATCAACTGCTATTCCACTGTCTACCTGTTTACTTACTTCCTCATAAAAAGACAATAAATTTGTTTGACAACTTCTGCCTTTTTTGAAGCCATGTTGATTATCACTTTTAATATTATTTTCCAGCAGAAACTCCTCTATGTGGTTCTTTATAAAACTCTCTAGGACTTTTCCAACTATGGACGTTAAACTAACGGGTCTGTAGTTACCTGTTAATGACTTTGCTCCCTTTTTGAAGATAGGAACCACTTTGGCCTTATGCTTATCTATCTGTACCTTGCCAGTGACTAAAGATTCTCTAAAAATTAGAAATAATGGCTTTGAAATAACCAAGCTCAGCTCTTTGAGGACACGTGGATGTAATCCATCAGGTCCTGGTGCTTTGTCAACCTTAAATATTCCCAGCTGTTTCTCAGTCATATCAATTTTGAGCCATTGTGACGCATTTAAGGCAGTGACATTGCTATTATGAGTTTGGACTTTAGCTCTGCCATTTTCCTTTGTGTACACAAATCTAAAGAGCTAAAGAGTTCCAAGAGGAGGAGGAGAAAGAAGATGATTATGATGATGATGAAGGAGACCATGTTGGGGCTGCTGGACAGGACCCATCCAACCCACATTTGTGCTGTCACACCCCTGGCATTGTGTGGGCGATGGAACAACAGGAACTGCTGCAGCTTGAAGAGGAGGAGGAAGATGTTTTGGCAGCTACTGAGGGACAGGAGGAGGATGAGCCCAGGGAACCCCCCTTTCATATGTGTGTCCACATGTTACAATGCCTATGGAGGGACCCTCTCATTTGCAGCTTTAAAAACCAGGATGATTACTGGCTGGTCACCCTTCTGGATTACAGCTACAAAGGCGCGTGTCATCAAGTGCTTGGATGTTATGCATTGATGTGACTTTTTAATCCTCATTATTGTCAGTTTCATC
>NC_092871.1:56760766-56784286 GCF_032062135.1 Pyxicephalus adspersus | reverse complement strand
AGAGGAGTTGAATTCGGTTAACTCTTGCCTAACAGGAAAGAAATAAGTGATTTAAAAATATGCTTTTTTCTTAGTGCACATAAATGTTTAAAACATTTAAACAGCGCAAACATTTTTTTTTAGGGCTAAGGGTAATATGTGTGGTATTAGAAAGAATGAATTTTTAGGGGAACAGTGACTTTTAATGCAAGCTCGCCAGTGTAAAGCTGCCAGAGATGCGCGGCTCCGGCCGCGAGCTTTTTCAGCTGCTGAATTGCGCGACGGCGTACGATTTCGGATCGCGAGTACGAATGCGCGAGCGATCATCCAATTCTGCTTGATGAATCAGGGCCAAGGACTCACTGGCCAACCAAGATGCCTCTGTGAACCCACACTGCTCCTGTGCTGGGTCTGTGGCTGGCTATCACCAACACGCTGTCAGCTGAGCCTGCCTCGGTAGAATTTTTCCATTAGTTATCGCAACGTACAGGGGTGGCATTCATCGCCAATATTATGCTTGCCATTGTGCCAGCTAGCAATATACTTTACATTTCTGCTGCTTCTGGGAGGCCAACACACTGCAGATGAAAACCCCCTGTACTGCGACACTAATAGGTACCATTGCCTTTACCTAATTTTTCACATAAGTATTGTAACATTGAGGGTTGGCATTCATGTCATCCACTTCATGATGCAAACTAGCAATATCATCTACCTTTCTACCGCTTCTGGCACCACAGACCACAGCAACAGTGCTGGCGCACAAAACATCTTGGTCTGGCCCTTCTACGTTTAATCACAAATTTCAGATATTTGTATTACACACTTCTGGGTGGCATGTATGATGGACTACACCCAGCTCTAGATGCCAGTTACCAATGTGGTCCCCGCTCCTTCTCAGGCCCCACTGCCTCCTCCTCCTGCTGTTGCTGCCGCCTGTCAGTACTCCATTCACTAAAATTGTATTACACACTTCTGGGTGGCATTGACGATGCACTACACCCAGCTCTAGATGCCAGTTACCAATGCAGTCCATGCTCCGTCCTAGGGCCCACTGCTTCCTGCTGCTGCTGCCGCCTGTCAGTACTCCATTCACTAAGATTGTATTACACACTTCTGGGTGGCATTGACAATGCACTACACCTAGCTCTAGATGCCAGTTACCTATGCGGTCCCTGCTTCTTCTTGGGGCACCGCCTCCTCCTCCTGCTGTTGCTGCTGCCTGTCAGTACTCCATTCAATAAAATTGTATTACGACTTCCAGTTCGGGTGCCTGATGTGAAGAGTGGTTTGATGAGTTCCTCCGCTTCTCTGACTTCACTCTGCGATGTGCACCAATGGATTGCTTCATTGACGGCTCCCAGTCCTTGAAACGCAGTCAGCAGAAGCAGAATGCGAGGAAGACAGCACAAGCCAAGACGGTCGAGGCCACATCAGACCATGAGGCGGCAGCAACCAGCCCAGGTAGGAATGAAAGCCCTGCTCATCTCTGCCCCTCTATTGTTTACAAGCAACTTGCCTCAGAGGTGTCTCAGCATCTCAACCAGCACTACTCCTAAATATTAAAGAAGCTTTGGCAGTACACTTACAGCCCATTACAGAGCTGGTACAAAATCATGGGGCAGAAATACAAGCCATGCAGCAGCGTATTAGCGACCTGGAAGATGACCTGCTCAGTACACGTCTTAAACAACAACAAATGGGGGAACAATGTCAGCAGCTGCAAGATAAGCTGATAGATCTGGAGGATAGAGACTACCCTAGAAAACTTGAGAATTATTGGGATCCCTGAGTCTTAAAAAAGCCCCATATCTTCATAAAATATGGTACACCACGCTTCCTAAAGCTCTGGGCTTAAAACATCCTATGAAAATAGAAGGGGCACACAGACTGGGCCCACTCCAGCGTAATAAAACACTGCCTTGGCCAATCATTGTCAAAAATCATCATTTAATTGATAAGCTCCAAATCTTAAAGGCATATTGGGGGTTTGATTACTTCAGTATGGAGGAACACAGAATCATGTTATTCTCTGACTACTTAGTTGAAACTACCAAAAGGCGCCAGGCCTTTTCCCCGTTTTGCAAATAGCTTATTGAAAAAAACTTTCGCTTCGCACCAGTGTATCCTGCAATGCTTAAAATATTTATTCCAGACCAGAAAGCCAAGATATTCACAAATCATCTGGCAGCTGCAGAGATGGTAAAAGCTTTACGTCACCCCACACCCCCCTCCTTCCCTGGTGACACATCGCCACGGCAACAATTTACTGAATCCTCAAGACCCTCGTTCCCAAGATCTTAGGTACACATCGCACCTACTTTACCTTATTACTTGAAATTTCATTATGGAATTTCATAAGGAGCCTGTGTTTCATTAGTTCAGAATATGTTGTCCACTAGATGGAGCTGGTGGTCTTTTCTTTTGCTCACACTACACGTGTGATTTTCTCCTATTCACTGCAATGCATGGAGATGGCAAAAATTGAAAGTTGAAGAACTGTTCATACTTGATTCTGTTTCCTGCTGTTTTTGAATTCCACATTGGTAAAAAAGGAAGTCGCTTAATAGTAATATATAATGGGACAATCATATTGTTAGTTGTTTGTTTTTGTTTTTTTTTGGGGTATGCCTACCATATCAAAGACAACAGATGCCTCATTACCTCATCCATCCTGGTTCCACTTTTCAAATTTTCATCACACATGGAAGGATTCCTGTACACTGTGCCGCTGCTCGGCTGGGACGACGACACGGGACTGCACTTGTACATAATTCCAGATATTATAGTTCTCTTTCTCCATCAAACTCCTTGAATGAAAATTTTATCTTGGAATGTTAGGGGACTGAGATCACCCAACAAGCGTACCACTATCCTGCGCCATCTAAATAAGCTGCAGGCAAATTTAGCCATTCTTCAGGAGACTCACCTTTCATCTTCACACTTTCACCTAATGGCTAGGAATTGGGTGGAAGAGGTATGGGTCCAGCCACAGGCCGTAAAGCCGGAGTGCCTATTCTCCTGCACAAGAAGCTTCAATACTTCACAATCTCTAAATCTTGTGATGCTTCAGACGGCAGATGTGCATCCATGACAGTCCAATTCCAAGCCCATGCATTAACTTTGCTAGCGGTCTACTGTCCTAATTCAGATAATCAGCTGTTCTCCAACAATCTACTTTCTACAGTGCAAATACTTCCCAGAGCGCCTCTGATTGTAGCCAGTGATTTTAATGCAGTAACCAGCTCCATGGAAGATAGACTCCCACCACCACCCAAACTGGGCCATGCGTCCACCAATGATAAAGTGTTTCTTTCCTTTGTTACAGGGACAGGTCTAACAGATTCTTGGAGGCACCTTCACCCCTTGGAAAAGGACTATAAGCATATATCACAGGTTAATCCAACCATGTCTAGATTGGATACTATTTTGCTTTCTGATGATTTACTGTTTAAAATTGATTCTGCTAATATCCACTCCCTTGTGATCTCGAATCATGCCCTAGTCTCTGTGACTTTGACAGATGGTTTTCTTCACAAAACCGAGTTTGTATGGTGGTTTCCTGCCTATTTGGCTAAGGAAGAAACGTTTCAACAACAGCTACAATACTGGTGGCATGATTACGACTATCACAACGCGATTCACAAAGACAACCCTCACCTGTATTGGGAAGAGGCCAAAGCAGTTATGCGTGGTAAAACAATGGCTGTGATGCTTGCTCTACAGCTAGGCAGGCTTACATGGTATAAAAAATTGCCCTTGTCCTTATCGGACAAAGAGTCATGGATGCAAGCGAAAAAGTCTTGCGATTTCTGGATTTGTCAGTACAATGCCACTATTCGTTCATACTGGGAGGTTGAATTCTTTCAGTATAGCATTAAATCTGGGAAATTACTGGCCAACCTTGCAAAAGGTTTTAGAGTTCCCCCCCCCAAGTTACAGCTATTAGGGACAGGTAGTTCACAAATCACCCAAGGAGATAGCCACTACTTTTGTGTCCTATTACGACGCATGATTTATCTCCCAAAATAAAGACTTAGTTCAAGGGAAAGCTTTCCTAGACCATTTAGGTCTTCCACAGCTAACTGAGGAGAAACTGGGCTGTATGAATAGGTCTATAACAAAAGAGGAAGTGACAAGAGCTATTAAGAGCTCAGCTAACTTTAAGGCACCAGGTCCAGATGGTCTGCCTATTGAGTTTTACAAAATCTTGGCCACTAAGGTTACGCCATCACTGACACCATGTATTCTCATGCCTCATACCTGGACTCTGGACATCTAGCGTTTATCAGGGTTCTTCCAAAAAAGCACAAGGATCCTTTAGATCACGGTTCCTATCGTCCTATTTCTTTGTTGAATAAGGATGTTAAGTCATTCTCAAAAATTTTAGCGAACTTCTTAGCTAGAACTCTCCACCAGTTGGTCAGTCCTGCACAGACAGGATTTATTTTAGAAAAATCTACCACATACAATATCCGAAAGGTGCTTATAGTTTTAGAACAGGCTAGGTTGGATGGATATTTTCCGGTGTCATCTTCTCTGTTGGCTGTAGATGCTGAAAAAGCTTTTGACAGTGTGGAATGGCCCTGGCTGCACATGGTATTAGAGACATTGGGATGCAGAGGCCATATTGCAAATTCATTCAAATCTATGTATTCAAATCCAAGAGCTCAAGTGCATGTGGCAGGGGTATCCTCACAAATATTTCTGTTGGGCAGAGGGACAAGACAGGGCTGCCCTTTGTCTCCTCTCCTTTTTAACCTGGCCATTGAGCCTCTAGCTAGGTCTTTTCGAGATCTCAAGATATATGAGGGGATCGAGGTAAAGGGTAAACACATTAGTCTTGCCATGTTTGCAGACAACAATATGTTATTCCTAAAGACCCTGTCAGAGATCTGCCTAAAATAATCCAACATATATTCAGATTTTAAAATTAAATATACGAAAAGTGAACTACTGGGTCTTTCCCCGGCCCCTTCCAAGGAACTGTTATCTTGTGTAGGGAAATTGGGACTCAAGTTATCTAAATTCTATCTCATCTATTTAGGAGTAAAAGTGTCACGTTCCACTCCAGATATGTATAACCTGAATTATGCCCCACTCATAACTAAAATTCTTGAGGAGCTGAGGCGGTGGAAGACTTTACCTCTATCACTGATGGGTCTCTGTCACCTTATTAGGATGAATAACTTCCCTAGATTGCTGTACCCCATGCAGACACTGCCTTTTTTACTACGTCATGCAGATGTCTAAAAACTCCACTCAGCATTTGTTACATTTATTTGGCAATGTAAACCCCCCCTGTATTTCTAGAACCAAATTGTCTCTGACTAAACAGGATCCAGGAGTTTGCCTTCCTGATCTAAGAAAGTACAACTTAGCCTGTATCATATAAAGGATTGGTGGCATAATACCCGCCATTATACGATGACTAAATTGGAGTCTTTACTAGTACGACCTTACTCCCTTTTGGGCCTTTTAAATACCCCATTTTCACTCAGCTCTCGAGAGTTTAAAAGCAACCTTTTGCTACGAGATACACTGGTAGCTTGAAGGGAAATACATTTTTTTTATGGCTGCCATGTTGGGCCCACTTTACGATCTATGCCATGTTTTCCTCAAGACCTGGTTTACAAGGCATTTGATGTGTGGGACAGTAAAGGTCTTAGATGCTTGGGACAATTATTGGACAATTCCAATAGACTCATAAATGCATTACCATCTCATCGTTTTATATATTATTTACAGGTGAAATCCACCTTTTTTGTCTCTGCTGCCCCTCCTTGTACTTTATCGCTACCACCGATTATTTTGCATCTTTTGGGTGAGACCTCTGCTAAATACTCCATATCCTATCTTTATCCCCATTTAATGGAGAGTACCGTTACCACCCCTGCACTACCGCCCTTTGTAACAAAATGGGCTTCCTTTTTGAATCGTTCCCCCTGAGATACTCTGGACCTTCTGGAGAGTAGTTGGGATTGTGTTCGCAAGGTATTGATCAGTGAACAATGGCTGGAGGTTCATTTTAAAATTGTTCATAGGGCATATTATACCTTTGATATCCCCTTTAAGCCCAGTGCATTTGTCCCAAGACTTACTGCATACCCTAAATGTGCATAAGGCTTCCTTAGAACATGCCTTATGGAACTGCCCTGGTATTTCCCATTTTTGGAAAAAAGTTTTTGATCTTATGCACTTGGTAACAGGGCAGCCAGACAAATACACATTTGGCCCTTTACCATGATGTTTCCACATTGACCTCTCACCGGGACACAAACATGACCATCAGTTTCCAAATTTGAGCATCTCTGCCTTCTAGCTGCCAAGAAATGTATACTGAAACAATGGATTGAACCTCTTCCTCCTACCACTTCCCAGCTCTTACAATACCTCCAGGCTATAATGATCTCCAGGCTCCATCTCAGGGCCCACCGCCTCCTCCTGCTGCTGCTGCCACCTGTCAGTACTCCATTCACTAAAGTTGTATTACACACTTCTGGGTGGCATTGATGATGCACTACACCCAGCTCCAGATGCCAGTTACCAATGCGGTCCAAGCTCTGTCCCAGGGCCCACTGCCTTCTCCTGCTGCTGCTGCCTGTCTCTATAGTGACTCTATTCACTAAAATTGTATTACTCACCTCTGGGTGGCCTTGATGATGCAGTACACCCAGCTCTTCATGCTACTGGGTTGAGTTCACACGTAGCCACCCTTTCTCAATGTCCTAATATTTATGCTGCCTTCTGTACGCTGTCAATCACGCAAAAATCCTATTTGCCTGCTGTCACTTTACCTGCCATTTTCTGGAAAACCACAAGGTCTTTTGGAACTTTTGTATTTTTTCCTTGTTGCCACTGTTGTCCTACACATACCTAGCAACTTTGGTGGTTCTAACATGTATGGGGCTAATAATTTTAAACATTATTTGCTAATAATGTTTAAAGTAGGCCCATTGACTTTAATAGAATTCACAAAATAGTTCGCCGAAATTTTGCGGACCCATCGGAAGTTCGTGGAAATTTTCGCGAGACTGTCAAAGACCTTTTTGCTCATCCCTAGCAGTGAAATTGATATGAATTTGGACTTGAGCTCTGCCATTTTCCGTGTACACAGAGCTAAAAAAAGCTTTAGTAAATCTGCCTTTTCTTTATCCCCAGTTACCAACCCAGAGACATCTTTTAAGGGGCCTACATGCTCAGATCTGATCTTCTTGCTATTAATATATTTAAAAATTTTGGGGGTTTTCCTTACTTTTCTTTGCGATCTGTCTTTCATTTTGAAGTTTTGCACATTTTCTCTCTTTTTTACATCTTTTGTTATAATCTTTAAAGTTTTCAATCGATGAAGGTGATCCTTCATTTTTATATTTTTGGAATGCTGTTTTCTTGTTCCTTATGGCTTTTTTAACATCAGCAGTGAGCCATATAGGTTTTAATTTTAGCCTTTTAAACTTATTACCCATTAAAATATTTTGTATTTTGAGCTTTTGTAGAACAAATTTGAAACATTCCCATTTCTGTTCTGTGTTCTTTGAGGACAATATTGTCTCCCAGTCCAAGTTACAAAGAGCCGCCCTAAAATAATGGAACATTTGCTCTCTTAAAATTAAATGTTTTTATCTATCCTGTTTTTGCTTCCCGTTTACAGCTAACATTAAATGAAATCATATTTTGGTCACTGCTACCCAGATTCTCTTTTATTTGCACATTTGTTATAAGCTCTGCATTGTTAGAAAGAACTAGGTCCAGCAGAGTATCATTTCTAGTTGAGTCTTCTATAAACTGTACCATAAAATGATCTTGTATTAAATTCACAAATTTCCTCCCTTTTGCTGTTCCTGTAGTGCCATTTCTCCAGTCAATGTCCGGGTAGTTAAAATCTCCCATGATTATTACACTTCCATTTTTTGCTGCTATTTCTATCTGTGCTAGTAGATGACTATCTATTTCTTCGTTAGCACTGGGGGTCTATAGCAGACTCCAATAATTAATTGTGTATTATTCAACCCCACATTCAACTCCACCCATATTGCCTCAACCTCATCGCTTGTTCCATCCGCAATTTCTTCTTTCACATTCACTTTTAGATCATTTCTCACATACAGACAGACACCACCACCCTTTAGTTTGACTCTGTCTTTACGAAAGAGATTTTACTGAGGAATATAGACGGCATTCATGTGAAGAACAAAGCCAGGATTCAGCAATGCCAACTAAGTCATGCTCTTCACTCATTAAGGCTTCCAACTCCCTATTTTGTTTGCCACATGATGTCATGTTTTATTTCTGTCTGTGACCCAATTGGGGAGATTTTCCCTGTCCTTGTGACTACAGAAAGTGGGGGTTGTTGGTGTGAAGTACAATTTTTAAAACTTCTTCACTCAAATACACAAAATCTGAGGAAATACTGGGACGTTTAAGGCCAATGATTTTTGATTACAATTATTATAAATTTAAACCAATTTTTTATTTACCATCATTAAAACAGACATCAATTAAAACTTTTAAAAATGTGTAGCACATATTGTCAAACATTCCTGTCCGCGTAACCCTCAACAAATATGTTACCCTATTGGTTGGACACCAGTGTATCCGCTTCTTCAGGAACAGAAAAGACAATGACATCTGATACATGCAGCACATATGACCCACCTAGCTGGTGAGGATAGTCATGGACAGCGACTTAAGCCCTTTTTTTCAATCAGCAATTATTTCCAATATCAATATGAAGTTCAAAATAGCTATCTTCATATTTAACAACTTTTCCGTTTGAATCTCCAGATGTCCATGCATAAACTCTAATTTTTTAACTGCTCGTTCAAGAAAACATCTCACATGGCATCCCCACATACTTTTAGAAATTGCCCCACCGGTCACTCCTTCCCACAAAAAAAAAAAAAAAATCAACTGCTCACTTTTTCATATTGCATTTGTTTGTAATACAAACCCTGTAACATGGCTCCTGATACAACATATGGACTAGGTACAAATTATTCAATCATCAAACTTGACAATAGTGACCTGCACAGGATGCTTTGTGGTTCATTCAAAGCACGCTTGCTGATTTCTTGGGAAAAATAAAAAAATTTGAAAAAAAGAAAAAACTTTCACGATTGCCATGGAATTCTTCTGTCAATAGGTAGAAAAAATATTGTAAAAAAGGAAGCCTCTGAGAAAAACATTTTGGCTTTTTGACCTGCATTGCCTGCTGCTTACAATTCAGTCCAGCTGCGTTTCCTGGTCATTCAGAGGATTCTGGAGAAAGGACAGGACGCATTGCTAATCTCACCCTACAGAGACAATTTATGTGCTGAAATGGGAGACGCCAAGCTGAATATTTAAAAAACACTTTTGTTAAAGGATTGCTGAGCTAAAACCTCTTATAATGGCGTCTTTATTGGCATTAAACAGTAAAAGCCGACTCCTAGGGGTCTAGTTATAAAACAGTGACATTTATTGAAACATTGCCTGGTGGAGAATCAATAACTTCCATTGAAACACATTTAGTAAATGGAAATGTATACATTCCATCTTGTTTTGCATGTTGCAAAAAATGTATATCGTAGTTTCCTTTAATGTGTAGTTGTATATTAGTATAAGTCATAATGAATATTACATGTTAATCTAAAGATTAACCATGTGATCAAGTGGAGGGATAGACAGGCTTTTATAGGCAATTTTTTTTTAAGAGTAAATAATACATTTTTTATCAAAGTTATACAGTATATTTCTATACCATACATAGATCAACTAGCTAATGATATACAAGCAATCAAAGTCTGTGATTACATACACTATTATTTTCACATTTAAAGTAAGCACCCTCTTTCTGCCTATAAAAGCCTGTCTATCCCTCCACTTGATCACATAATTATCTCTTCCAGGCTTGGCAACCTAAAATACTATACTTGATGATTAATTAGTGGAATCCTACTAATAGTGTTGTTGTTCGAATTTGGGTCGTCCTAATGTTCGACCCGAATATGACTGTTCGAATTCGGGTGGACCTGACCTGAATTTTGCTGGATTCGAAGCCCCGAATTTGACCCTCCCACAATGCCTAGGAACCTCCCCCATGATGCCTAGGGCCCTCCAATAACAGCAGGGATGCTCCCCTCCATGTTTGTTGTGGCCGGCAGCCGATTGGCTGTCTGTCACTGCATGCCACACAGGCAGCCATTGGCCTATATAAGGCCAGGGCGTGCCTGCATTTATCACTCCTGACAGGGATTTGCTAGCATCACAACCTTTCTGTGCTGCTTGGCTTGCTTTGTCAAAGTGAAAAAAAGTGCTTTACTTTGTTAAACTGTGTCACACTCACACTATTAGTCAGATAGTTGGATTGTACTGTATTGGTGCAGTCCTGAAATCTACTGTACTCAGATAGGTAGAGCGTTTCACTGTTGGCTAGATAGATAGATAGATACATTGATAGATAGATAGATAGATAGATAGATAGATAGATAGATAGATAGATATATAGATAGATAGATAGATAGATAGATACATTGATAGATAGATAGATAGATAGATAGATAGATAGATAGATAGATAGATAGATAGTCAGTGTGTTACATACACGTACACTGCCAGAGGCAGGGTCCCCTCGCTGACTGTGTGCACAGTATCACACTTGTACTGAGAGACAGACACACAGACGCAGTATATACTGCAGTATATATTTTGTATACTGTGCTGCATATTACAAGCGTCAGCACTGAAGGAAAGTGCTACATACAACACACACAGCGCACGTGCATTTTTTGTGTCAACCCCCCCTCCCCTCCAATAAAAAAATCCACTTACTGTACAAATTTTTCATTAACAAATATAGCATATTAGCTACAAAGTATTTTGCAGGGTGTCAAGCCACACAAAAAAAATTCTACAATGTCTGGCCAAAGAGCAGCTTTGGCAGGGGTTGCAAGCAAAGCAGTATGAGTTTGTTTTTAGCTGCAGACCCAAGAACAAGAAGCGCTGCTGTTGGTGGTGGGCGTCCAATATTGCTACACCATGAACAAGAGGTAGTAGAGTACATGCCCCAGCCTGGGTCAAATGATTGTACCCCCTTTTCATCCCAGACACAGGCCTTACTGTTTGGTGTCCCAAACAGTCCATGATACACCTGTTCCTCCTAGTTCTTCATCAGCCGCTGAAAAGTCACATGTACAGCAGTATGTGAAGGAGTCCCACCGAGGGGTTGGAGAGGCGGAGCTACAAGCATTCCTTCAAAATGCTCAGTTGTTTCAGTCATCTGACGAAGAGAGTCAGTTCACAGGCTTTCCCCCCACTTACTTTTCACCAGAACACTCTGAGCCAGACGAGCCAGACGAGCCAATACAAACTGGCTCCGAAAGGCTGCTGCTTCCTTTCGCCACATATAGGGAAACTGTCTCTTCTGATGATGGTGATGATGATGATAATGATGATGTCCTTGATCTGATGGGGAACAAGGAGATCATCATAGGCAGGAAGAAGAGGAGGAGGAGGGGGAGGAAGAAGAGGAGGAGGAGGTTGCAGAGTGCCCTCAAAGGAGAGAGGGAGGAAGAGGGTAAAAGCTGCCCACACTCTGCATTCTTCAAGTACCAGTGAGGCAATCATAGACGTAAATCGTCGGAAGCTGTCACCACAGCTATGCCTCAACAACTGCGGAGTGCTACCAAGAGCACCAGCTCCTGAGCAACTTTTGGCCCAGTTAGATGTTTGCCAGTGTGGGCATTTTTTAATGTCCATAGTGATGACAACACTATGGTCATCTGCAAACTGTGTGCTCAACACTTGAAATGAGGCAAAAACCCAAACAAACCTGGAACAAGTTGCATGAGCACTCATTTAAAAAGCCACCACCTGGTAACCTGGCGGAAACACCTGGTCAAAGCACAGAGCTCTGTGCGACCACCTCCGCCCAAGAAGCAAGCTCAAACTGCTCGATCTTCCTCCGCTGCCTTTCCTCCTTCTGCCACCAAAGTTACCCGTGCTGCTGCCAGCAGTTTGAGTGGGGCATGTAGCCGAGCATTACCTTTTTCAGGCTCCACCAGCGGTGAGCAGGAGCTCCAGCGCAGATCGGCTGCTGTTTGTCGCATTGCTAGCAGTCAAGAAGAAGCATCATTGCCATCCTCCACAACTTCTACCCCATCGTCCAATCTTTCTGTGGTTAGCATTAGCAGCATCCAACCTTCCATCCCCCAGATGCTGGAGCGCAAGAAGAAATATGGCCCAAATGACCCCAAAAACAAAGCTAATCAATGCGGCAATTGCACAGCTGATTGCGTTAGAGCTCCTCCCTTACCGGCTGGTGGACTCCAATGCGTTCCATTACGCATTTCTCTGCGCAAACCCACAGTACATTATGCCTAAGCGACAGTATTTTGCAGAAAAATGTGTTCCTGCTTTGCATGAACACGTGAAGAGCATGTGTCCATGGCTCTGCAGCACTCAGTTTCTGGCAAGGTGCACCTGACAAGTGACGGTTGGTCGAGCAAGCATGGAGTGGGAAGATATATTTCATATACAGCTCACTGGGTAACTTTGGTGGCAGCAGGGGAAGATGGAGCTGCAGCAAGGCCTGCATACCTACCTCCCCCCAGAGCACATCGCCATGCACCTCCTCCACTTCCACCTCCTCCTTTGACTCTTGTGCCTCAACGTCTTCCTCCAGGGACACTTTGCCGTGGAGACCCAGCACCGTGGAGACCACCACCATTCGGCAGCATCTGTTCACCACCAGCAACAACCTGCAGTTTGCTATTTCGGTGCACAATTCAGAGGTTGCCATGCAAGTCCTGAGGTTGCGAAGCCTGGGTTCCCTCAGCCACACGGGCGCAGCCATTCTAAGTGCCTTGCGGGAGCAGGAGGACATATAGCTAACTCCCAACAGACTTTAGCCAGGCAAGGTCGTGTGTGACAATGGGGCCAATCTGCTGGCAGCCCTGCGTTGTGAGAAACTCACACACGTACCTTGCCTGGCTCACGTCATGAACCTGATAGTACAGCGCTTCCTTAGGAATTACCCAGGCCTCCAGCCACTGTTGCTGAAGGCCAGAAAGTTGTCAGCCCATTTCCGCCGGTTGTACACAGCCAGTGCCAGATTGGTGGATTTACAGCAAAATCTCAACCTGCCAGTGCACCGGTTAATTTGTGATGTGGCCACACGTTGGAATTCCACCTTTTACATGCTGCAGCGGCTGGCTGAACAACAGAAAGCGGTGGTGGATTACGTGGCAGAGTCTGTTGCAAACGTATACCTACACTACCTTTCTTCAGCCCTGCAGAGTGGCTGCAAGTTGAGGACTTGTGCACTGTATTGTCACCTTTTGAAGAGGCCAAGGATGATCAGCAGAGATCAGGCCTGTGTCAGTGACACCATTCCTATCATATTCCTGCTGAAAAAGATGATGGTGGATCTCGAACACAACACAGAGGATGCTGCATCAAGATATGATGTTTCAAACATCACCTCAGACATGCGTGCCTACTAGGCATAGTGCTAGTGCATAGTCCACCACAAATCCAGGAAGAGAAGGAGGTAGAAAAGGATGAGGAGGACATTGCAGGCATGGGAGAAGGGGAAGAAGGAGCAGAGGAGGATATTGAGGGTACATGGCATCCATCCACCCAAACACAAGGCGGCATGTTCCGTGGATGGCAAGCCCAGGCCTCCGGAGGAGAAGGACGAACCTGTGCTGCTGTTCGACCCACAGGAGTGTGGGTACAGAATTACCTCAGCTGTGGGTAATTTGAGCCACATGACAGCCTTCATGCAGGAGTGCATAGCCAAAGATCCACGCATACAACACATAAAAACAAAGACTGACGACTATTGGATTACTGGATCCACGTTACAAGCCTGAAATACAACAACTGATCTTGCCCCAATACAGGGGACCTAAAATGCAGTATTACCAAGAAGTGCTTGTAAGGAATTTGTGCTCAGCCTTTCCGGCTGCCTGTAGCAGCAGCAGCAGAAGGGATCCCTATGGCAGTTCCACTAGCCATGGGAGCCAAACAACTGCTTTAAGTGGCATGGGTGGCAGCAGTAGTAGAGGTCATCTAAGCCAAACTATGCAGGTTTTTTTTCAGCGGAAGCAACCTGCCATTAGTGCAGCAATTGCCAATGACACTCAGCGGCAGTACCCAGTCATGGTGCAGGAATACCTGAGCTCTGCATGGGACATCTGCAACCTGCAAAGCCAGGACCCACTGGGCCACTGGGTATCCAAGCTTGAGCAGTGGCCAGAACTGGCAGAACATGCCATTCAGATCCTTGCCTGCCCAGCCAAAAGTGTGTTATCTGAACACACAAAGCGTTCAGTGCAGCTGGGGGCGTAGTGAGTGACAAATGGATTCGGCTCTCGGCAGCAAATGTCGACCTAATCACTTTTATTAAAATGAATAAGGCTTGGATCGGCAATTACTTCAACACGCCCTCTGCAGAGTGTACTGATTAGTCGTCAACTGCTGCACGGACACCTTGATGGGAAGCCTTGATGTTCACAGCCTTCGGCATCTCCTTCTATTCCTCCCCTAGTGGCCCTCTACCTCTACTCTGTGTCTGAGGTCTATAATTTGCAATGGAGCTGTGTAACTTACTATTTTTTTTTACCGAGCACCTCACTCAGGGCCCCTCACCTCTATCTACTTTGAGGCCTATATCACTTGAAATAGAGCTGTGTGATTCATAATTAAATATTTGTATTTTTAGTAGAGAAATTTATACATTTTTCTGTCCTTTTGGATAGACAGCAAGTGGTATCAAAAATAAATATCTGTATTTATTTTACAGAAATACAGAAGTTTTTTATGGCTTTTTTGATAGATAGCAAGTAGGATCAGAATGAAATATCTGTATTTTTTTTACCGAAAAAAAATACTGTACAGAAATACAGAATTTTTTCTGTTTATTTTGATAGATAGCAAGTGGTATAAGAATGAAACATCTGTATTTTTTTTACAGAAATACGGAAATGTTTCTGTTTATTTTGATAGCAAGTAGGATCACAATGAAATATCTGTATTTTTTTTTTACAGAAATACAGACATTTTTATGGCTTTTTTGATAGATAGCAGGTGGTGTTAGAATTAAATATCAATTTTTTTACAGAAATAGAGACATTTGGCTTTTTTGATAGATAGCAAGTGGTTTTTTTATTTATTTTTTTTTTTTTACAGAAATGAAGACATTTTTATGGCTTTTTTGATAGATAGCAAGTGGTATCAGAATTAAATATCTGTATTTTTTTTATAGAAATACAGAAATGTTTCTGTTTATTTTTTAATACTTTTTTTTATATCTGTATTGTTTTACAGAAATATAGACATTTTTATGGCTTTTTAAATAGATAGCAAGTGGTATCAGAATTAAATATCTGTATGTTTTTTTACAGAAGTACATACATTTTTCTGTTTATTTTGATATATTGCAAAAATAAATACAAAAATCAAAATAAAACGAAAAAATTTCTGTATTTCTGGCATTTTTGATAAATAGCAAGTAGGATCAGAATGAAATATCTGTATTTTTTTACCGAAATACAGAAATTTTTCTATTTTCTGTATTTTTTTTACAGAAATACAGACATTTTCTGTTTCTTTTTTTTTTATATATATTTTTTTTTTACAGAAATAAAGAAATTTTTTTAAAAATTTTTTTGTTGAAAATTTTAAACAAACATACAGACCAGAAGACAATAAAGAAGAAAATAATAATAAACAACAATTGAGTGCAAAATCGTGTTAGGACAATAACCACAACTCTTCAGTCAGTTATGTACATCACTGTGAGTGGTATGCTCAAATAGATTCTACATAACAATGGGATAGAACATATAGTAATCACACTCATCAAGTATATATTATACAACATAACAGTAGCCAATAACCCAGGCCAACCAACAACAAAATGGAGAGGAGGGTGAGAAAAAGGGCAAGGATAGGTGGAAGGGGAAAGTGTGGCCAAGACATAGTGCGACACATGGCATTTAGTCATAAGGAAAATAGAGCACCAAAGGAATAGGAGGTCATACCGGCAGCTGGGCATAGTAATGGTCCCAGACATCCCATGTTGCCTCAAATTTAACCACAGTATCCCTGATAAGAGCCGTGAGATACTCCATAAGACATATTTCCTGAATACGTGTATACAGAGCAGTAGTAGATGGGGGCCTAATAGATATGCAGTTGGAGGGGATCAGAGTGCGTGCTGCTATCAAAATATGGGCAGCTAGCATACGGGCGTATTTCGGCAGAAATGTGAGGGGTTGACCCAGTAGGTGGGTGAGAGGGTCCAAAGGAATCTGTTGTTGGAGTACCTCACTCAGCAACCTGTTCACTCAAGACCAATACTCCTGGATAATGGGACAAAACCAAAATATGTGTTCCAGGGAGCCCCGGGAGACTCCACATCGCCAGCAAGTGGGGTCAGTCCCAGGGACAACCTTTGCAACACCTCCGGGGTGTGATACCACTGGGGAATTATTTTGTACAAGTTTTCTTTATATAGTGTACATATAGAGCTTTTGTTCGCTGCTTCCCATATATCCAACTATGCAGTCCAACGTTCGGTTCAGAACTTCCTCCCACTTACGCATATATGAAAACTTGCCAGAGGAGTCGCGCAAAGAGTTATGCAATAAACTGTATATAGAAGAAACAACTCCTTTGGTATATGGGCCCTCTGCACACAACCTTTTAAAAGTAGTCATAGTTAGAACCTGGCTGAAGCATAAAAAGTTGTGCGTGGGAGCTCCACCTTCTCGCTTAGTTCTTGAAAGATAAGCAACCGCTTCTCCACTGGATGTAGCAGATGTCTAATTTGGAATAAACCCATATCCCTCCAGGGACCTGACATCCCCCCCTGCAAACAACCAGGAATCTGTGGGTTGAATATTACAGATTTCAGGCTTGAGGGTTCCGATAGAAGACTGTATTTATGTCTGCAACTCAGCCAGATAGTTTTTGTGAACACCATAGGGGCAAGCAAGTCTTTATCTGTTAGGAGCAGGGAGGAGCCCCAGAGCATAACATTAGGATGTATGGGAGCTATCCAAGCCTCCTCAATTTCTCTACAAACCGTGGGGGAGTAAGGTGCAGTCCACAGTGGCAGATACTGTAGATGAGCCGCCAAATAGTATTTGTATAAATCCGGGGCCCCTAGGCCCCCCATTATTCTGGGGGTACATACTACCGTCTTAGCTAATCTATGCTGTTTGTGCGCCCAAATAAAGTTCAAAAAAGCTGCTTGCATATTTTTCAGTGCTTGGGGGGGGACTTGGACCGGTAAAATCTCAAACAGGTAAAGTAGTTTAGAAAGGAGCATCATTTTCAATGATGCAATATGCCCCAGTGGAGACAGCTGGTGATTGCTCCATTGTCCTAAAAGAGATTGCAGTTCCTTGAATAAAGGTGGAAAGTTATGTGAGTAGAGTTGGGTATAGGTAGAGGTAATCTGGATACCTAGGTATTTAAGTGAATGGGTCTTCCACAGGAAGGAATGAGAGTTCTGGAGGGCCAACAATTGAGGGGTCCGTATATGAAGAGGCAGCGCCTCAGTTTTTGAAGCATTATTTTATATCCCGATACCTCACCATAGGCATATAATTCCTTCCATAAATTAGGGAGGGATATATTTGGTTGAGTTAGGGTTAAAAGAACGTCTTCTGCATACAGGGATACTTTATAGGAGCTTCCCCCCAATCGGACTCCCTGGATATCCGGGTTGGATCTTATAGAGATTGCCAAGGGCTCAATACAAAGGGCAAACAGGAGGGAGGACAAGGGGCACCGAGTGCCATTTTTAATGGCAAATGTAGCAGATGAGGGGTGAGGCAGTTTAACCGAGGCTGAGGATGATTTGTACAATGCCTCGATCGCTTTGACAAAGGGCCCCGCAAAACCCATTTTATGCAGGACAGAAAACATAAATGGCCAACTAAGGCAATCAAACGCCTTTTCGGCATCTAAACTAAGTACCAAAGAGGCCAGCTTTCTCTTATTTATATTATCTATGATGTCTACCACTTTTCTCGTATTATCGCTAGCATGGCCATAGGGTATGAAACCTGTTTGGTCCCTGTGGATGAGAGAGTGGAGGAATTTTAACAACCTTGTAGGTAACGTTTTTGTAAAAATCTTCAGATCTGAATTTAGAAGTGCTATAGGCCTATAGCTAGAACATTCCATTGGGTCCTTCCCAGGTTTAGGTACAACCGTAATGTGGGAGGCCAGAATGGACGGAGGGATTGGTTTACCCTTCAGAAAGTCATTATATAGAGCTAGGAGGTGTGGTAAAAGGTCCGGGAGTAGAGTCTTATAATATAGGTAGGGCAAGCCATCCGGGCCCGGGGCTTTAGCCGAAGGTAGCCCCTGAATAGTTTTACTAATCTCCTCCTCAGTAATGGGGCTGTTCAGCAGCTCTAAATACTCAGGCTTCAGCTGTGGGAGGTCCAATCCCTCTAAATAAGAGGACATTTTTGGCTGCAAATTCCTTCCAAGGGAGCATTGAGTCTGATGAACAGACTTGTAGAGATCGGTATAATAAGTCATAAAAAACTTGAGGGAATGTGGGAGGGGTCATATCTCACCACCCCCCTCTCATCTTTCCCTGCCAGGGGGGAAAAGAGCCAGTCTGCATATCTCTCAATTTACGGGCAAGCAATGTATCAGCCTTATTGCCCTTATGATAGTATAGTTGACGGGTCCTCTGCATCATCCAACAAACTTTTCTTAATTCCAAGGCCCGCAATTTAGACCTAAGAGTGGTAATCTCCCACAAGAGACCCAGAGTAGGTTTTTGAGCATACATTGCCTCAGCAACATGGAGGGCCTGTGCAGCAACAGTGCGCTGGAGGTTGGAGTCTAATACCTAAAGATATACAGTGCCCTCGGAACACCGCCTTATGGGCCTCCCATAGAGTGTATTCACAAAAAAATTGTTGCACCCTTTGTGTAAGTGCTGATTTGGTGTCCGCATTTTTGAGGAGGAAGTCATTCATCCTCCAGTGGTAAATCTTAACGGTAGCAGGGGAGAACATGACATCTAGCGTGAGCGGAGCATGGTCAGACCAAGTAATAGGGTGAATCTCCGCTGACACACTATTCCGCAACAATGGGAGGTTAGTGAAAATATAATCAATGCGGGAGTGTGTACAGTGAGGGGACGAGTAGAAAGAATACTGTTACACCGTAGGATGATGAATCCGCCAATTATCATAAAGTTGGTGTTTGCGTATCAATTGTCTGAAAGCTCGAGATTGTTGTGACACCTGTGAAGGAGGAGAGGCATTGTGGAGGGCGAGTCTATCTTGTGTAGGGGAAAATCCTAGATTAAAATCTCCTCAAACCACTAAAAAGGTATGGTCAAATTTCTCAAGATGTGATAATGTTTTAGAGAAAAACAGTGTCTGACCTGTATTTGGAGAATAAAGGTTACAGAGTGTGAGGGGGACCCCTTGAAGAGTGCCATGCAGGATGAGATATCTACCCTCGGGGTCTGTAACAGTAGTCGACACAGTAAATTTAAAGGAGGATTTCAGAAGTATGCCACACCAGCTCTTTTCCGGTGGGGGAGTTAGCCATGAAACTCTGGGGATAAAGTTTAGAAGCAAAATTAAAGGAACCAGTACTATTAAAATGGGTCTCTTGGAGGAAGATGACCTCAGGAGCAAGTCGTTTGAACTCTCCCAAGGCCAATCTCTGTTTGGTGATAGAATTCAACCCCTTGACGTTTAAAGACAAAACTCTAGCAGCCATGGAAATATAGAGGTGGACCTGCGATCAGTTAAAGCATCCACAAGAAAAACAGCGCACACCAGCGTTGTCGCCTCCCAAGCTGGCCAAGGTAGAGCACAGAAAGGGCCACACTTCATGAACAAAACTAATAACAAAAGGGAACCAAGGGGGTGCAGGAAGGGGGGGTACAAAAACAAAACAGATAGGAAAAACAAACCAGAAGGTTGTATGCCGCCTAACTGCGGCCAAGAAGGACCTGTCACCCGCCGGCCTCCCGCGGCCCCGAAGGGGCGCCAAGGAAAAACAATCATTGGTGGGTGAGCACGTCCCCCCAAGGGGGCAGTGGGCCCAAGGGGGCGCCAGAGAGAAATCCAAAAACTGTAACCAAATCATTTCTGGAGCCGACCATTTCTGGAGCCGGCACCGACCACATGCAGAGTTTCAGCATCAGGGAGAGCCCGCCGCCCCGCCCAGCCAAGACTGGACCGAGCCCCGGACCCCCCAGAGGCCATTATAGAAACCAAGCATCCAATCTAGCACATCACACATGGCAAGAACAATACTGTAGTTATTTACTCAGTTTCAGTGACCCAAACCACTGGGGTGATCCCGTGGCGATGAAGGGTCCTCGGACCTGCGGCCAGGGCGCCTTTTGTGCTGTACCGCATGCCATGGAGGTGAGCTCGGGCGGGGGGGTTCTTCCGGCTCCCAGCCTGGGAGTTTCGGGTGATCAATACCCAAGTCTCTACAGAAGGTGGAAACGTCTTCCAGGTAGCGAAGGGTGGAGGTCTTACCATCTCTGCGAGCTAAGAGGCTGAAAGGGAAACCCCATCTGTACGGTATACGGTTGTCCCTAAGCATAGTCAGAAGTGGTTGCAGAGATCGGCGCTGTTGTAGGGTGTGCCATGAGAGATCTTGAAATAGCTGAAGGGGTGCACCATCAAATTCAAGGTTACGCATATTCCTGGCTGTTGCCATAATTTCATCTTTTAGATCCGCATCCATCAGATAGCATAAGACATCACGTGGTCTGGAAGCAGTGCCTGGTTGCCTGGAGGCCCTAGAGGCTCTGGTAATCTTAATTTCCCGAGGGGAGGAGCGCCCTTGTATGCGACCAAACAAGGCCTGGAGAACTAATTTTAAATCTGCGTCTTGAGTGGCCTCCGGTAGGCCTCGAACCCTAATGTCGTTTCTGTGGCTCCTGTTATCCAAATCTTCAAACAGGCGGTAGAGTTCTCTAATCTTTTGGGAGCTATCAATAGATTTATGGGCAAGGGCTGCAATATCCCTCTTAGTTTGCTGGACAGTATCCTCCAAGCTGTCCACTCTACCCCCAAGGGACTGCAAATTTGTACGCAGAGCACCAATCTCCGAACGACAGGTTGCTTGAACTTCAGCCACCAAACTTTGAAAATCTGCTTTAGTGGGTAGAAGTTGCATGTACTATTGCCGGGGGAGAGGAGAGACATCACCTAGGGGAATATGCCCCACTGTGCCAGGTCTAGAAGAAGTTAAAGTCTCCAGAGCCTTATGAGCAGAGTTCCCATTCCCCCTAGGGCCTGTCATGGGCCCTGCCTGAGAGGAGACCACCTTAGCATAGAGGGGGGCCCAAAGTGGGGGAGCCGCAGGAGCCATGAACAGGGGTGCTCTGTGCTGGAAAAGTCACGCCTTGCTTAAACACTTCTGGGGTCCTCTCATCTAGTGGAGTGGGTTGCAGAGAAGAGGGCCCTCCAGGAGGAGCAGGTGAGGAAGCTGCAGAGGAAGGAGACCCTGTAATAGATTCCCCAAGACTCACCGGTTCTGAAGTAAAGGAGTTCAGGGGCTCTGGAGAGCCTGGTGCCCGTTGAGCAGAGGAGGAGGGGTCTCCCCGCTGGAGAAGGTAAGAGTCTGCCTGTGTGCAGGAGCCTGCTGTGTCTGTGTACTGATCTCCTCGGTCCCGCCGCCACGTGTGTGGGGAAGGGGCTGGCGCCATCTTGGGAGCTGGCATGGAGCCCGTGGAGGAATCGCCGATATAATCCTGTATGGACGGCTGGTCAGGAAAATGCTGAGATGCGGGGGTAGGGGGAAGCTTCCCCACTCTAGCCCTGCACACTTTGCCCATATGCAGTGTAGGATGGAGCCTGGATGCTGCGGATAGTGGCTGGCGCCGACGGAGCTCTGGTATCAGGCAGCCATCTCGCGCGCCCATCAACCCACACCCCAAGAAATAAAGACATTTTTATGGCTTTTTTGATAGATAGCAAGTGGTATCATAATTAAATATCTGTATTTTTTTTACAGAAATAAAGAAATTTTTATGGCTTTTTTGATAGCAATTGGTATCAAAATTAACTATCTGTATTTTTGTACAGAAATACAGACATTTTTATGTCTTTTTTAATAGCAAGTGGTATCAGAAATAACTATCTGTATTTTTTTACAGAAATACAGAAATTTTTCTTTTTATTTTGATAGATTGCAAGTGGTATCAGAATTAAATATCAGTATTTTTTTTTACAAAAATACAGAAAATTTTCTGTTTATTTTGATAGATTGCAAGTGGTATCAGAATTAATAATCTGTATTTTTTTTTACAGAAATACAAACAATTTATGGCTTTTTTTGATAGATAGCAAGTGGTATCAGAGTTAACTATCTGTATTTTTTTTTCAGAAATACGGACATTTTTCTGTTTCTTTTGATAGATTGCAAGTGGTATCAGAATTAAATATCTGTATTTTTTTTTTTACCAAAATACAGAAATTGTTCTGTATCATAGATAGGAAGTGGTATCAGAATGAAAAATCTGTATTTTTTTACAGAAATACGGACATTTTTCTGTTTATTTTGATAGATTGCAAGTGGTATCAGAATTAAATATCTGTATTATTTTACAGAAATACAGAAATTTTTCTGTTTATTTTGATAGATTGCAAGTGGTATCAGATAGTGTTGACGTTCTAATTCGGGTTGTCCTTATATTCGACCCCGAATATGGCTGTTCGAATTCAGGTAGACCCAACCCGAGTTTAGCTGCATTCAACAGCTAAAATTTGGGAGGAAAAAAAAATTTTTTTTTTTCTAAATTTTTTTTTGTATGTTTTTTATTTTAAACTTGTTCTTTTTTTATTTTTTACAGGTTATCCGACAATGACATTATGAATCATAATGTCATTGTGGACATTTTTCTGTTTATTTTGATAGATTGCAAGTGGTATCAGAACGAAATATCTGTATTTTTTTAACAGAAATACAGAATTTTTTCTGTTTATTTTGATAGATTGCAAGTGGTATCAAAATTAAATATCTATATTTTTTTTTACAGAAATACAGAAATTTTTATGGCTTTTTTGATAGATTCAAAGTGGTATCAGAATGAAATATCTTTTTTTTTACCGAAATACAGAAATTGTACTGTTTATTATCATAGATAGGAAGTGGTATCAGAACGAAATATCTGTATTTTTTTTACAGAAATACAGACATTTTTCTGTTAATTTTGATGGATTGCAAGTGGTATCAGAATTAAATATCTATATTTTTTTTTTTTACAGAAATACAGAAATTTTTATGGCTTTTTTGATAGATTCCAAGTGGTATCAGAATTAAATAACTGTATTTTTTTTTACAGAAATACAGACATTTTTCTGTTTATTTTGATAGATTGCAAGTGGTATCAGTATTAAATATCGGTATTTTTTTTTTACAGAAATACAGACTTTTTATGGTTTTTTTGATGGATAGCAAGTGGTATCAGAATGAAATATCGGTATTTTTTACCGAAATACGGAATTTTTTCTGTTTATTATGATAGATTGCAAGTGGTATCAGAAT
>NC_092871.1:56731390-56760320 GCF_032062135.1 Pyxicephalus adspersus | reverse complement strand
GATAGCAAGTGGTATCAGAATTAAATATCAGTATTTTTTTTTACAGAAATACAGGTTGTTATGGCTTTTTTTGATACATAGGAAGTAGGATCAGAATGAAATATCTGTATTTTTTAATGAAATACAGAAATTTTTATGGCTTGTTTGATAGATAGCAAGTGGTATCAGAATGAAATATCTGTATTTTTTTACAGAAATACAGAAAGTTTTCTGTTTATTTTGATAGCAAGTATGATCAGAATGAAACATCTGTATTTTTTTTTACAGAAATACAGAAACATTTCTATTTTCATAGATAGCAAGTGTTACCAGAATGAAATATGTGTATCTTTTTACAGAAATACAGACATTTTTCTGTCTCTTTTGATAGATTGCAAGTGGTATCAGAATGAAATATCTTTTTTTTTTTACAGAAATACAGAAATTTTTCTGTTTTTTTTTTCAGAAATAAAGACATTTTTATGTCTTTTTTGATAGATAGCAAGTGGTAGCATAATTAAATATCTGTATTTTTTTACAGAAAAACAGAAATTTTTATGGCTTTTTTAGAGATGAGCGAATCGAAGCTGGTGAAGTGGAATTGGATCTGAATTTTAGAAAAAATTTGATTCGCAACGAATCCGATTTTCCTTGCGATTCGTTGAAACAAGTCCAGATGCTCCTGCTCCTTCTACTCCTCGTCAGTCATTCCGTCAGCAATCGATCACCGAAGCGATTGCCAAGAGACAACAGTTTGCGTGCACTGATCCAACGACACAGAAGCTTAATGTGCTCCTGTCCAAGTTGCTGGTGCTGCAGTCCAAGTGGTGGACTCTGCACCTTTCAGAGAACTGATGGCTTGTGCAGAGCTGAGGTGGAAAGTCCCAAGCCATCATTTCTTCGCAAAAAAGGCAGTACCAGCCCTGCACAAATATGTAAAACAGAAGGTGGGCCAGTCCTTGTGTCTGTCGGTGTCTGCCAAAGTGCACGGCAGCGCCGACGTGTGGAGCTGTAACTACGGTCAGGGACAATACATGTCCTTTACAGCCCACTGGGTGAATGTGATTCCTGCACAGCCACACCAGCATCTTGGCCAGGTGACAACGCTTTCGCCTCCACGTTCTCACGCCGCTGGTCCAGCTACAACGTCCGCCTCTGCATTCTCATCCTCCACTGTGTCCCCAGCCTCCACTGCAGGGACAATTTACAGTGCCCCTCCAGAATACCACGTCACACAGGGGAGGAACTGGTCCGTGTGATTCATCAAGAGATCGAATCATGGCTTTCTCCGCGACAACTCAAAATCGGAACCATGGTGACTGACAACGGGAAGAACATTGTGTCTGCGCTGCGTCAAGGAAGTCTGAGCCATGCACCTTGCATGGCACACGTGTTCAATCTGGTTGTCAGGCGGTTCCTGAAGTCTTCCACCTATCTGCAAAGCATCAAAAAATGGCCAAGAAACTTTGCATGCACTTCAGCCACTCGTACACCACAAAGCACACCCTCCTTGAGCTGCAGCGGCAGAACGGCATCCCTCAACATAGGCTGATATGTGACGTTTCCACCAGTTGGAATTCCACCCTCCATAAGTTGGACCGACTATACGAACAGAGAAAGGCCATGAACAAATTCTTAAAGATCCAGGCGGATAGGAGTACTCCCATGTGGTACTTTGATGTCAGCCAGTGGCAGCTCATGCGTGACACCTGCCAGTTTGCTCAGGTCCTTTGAGGAGGCAACATTATTTGTCAGTTGCCAGGACTACGGGATGAACAACGTCATTCCACTACTTCATGTCCTGGAACAGATGCTGGTAAATCTGGCTAGTCAGGGGACTGGAGACGTGGTGCCTAGATCTCACGGCCACATGAGCCCTGTGGGGGCTGAACTGGAGGAGCAGGAGGACATTGGATCAAAGGCAATGTATAGCGAAATGGGTGGTTTTTCTACTCAGGTGACAGGAGAGGAGGAGCAGGCGCAGCCAGAGGAGCAAGAGGGAGATGAGGAGGACAAGGCAGAGGACCCAGACCAGAGGAATGACTTCTGGCTTTCCACTTTGTTGGACCCTCGCTACCGGTCCAAAATGGGGGCCTTTTTTACACCCACTGAGAGGAAGAACAAACTGAACTACTACAGAGACATCCTATGTAGTCAGTTGGCCTATCTGCGCCATCGTCCATCCTCTCGCAGGACTGACCGGGGGGGCCTTCTGCACTCACCTTCCACTGCCATGGCTGCTGTGGAGGGGTGGGGTAGCAGGAACAGTACCAGATCCATCAGCAGCAGCCTGAGTCTAGAGTCGCTGATGAGCAGCTTTCTACACCCGCATAGTGAAGAAACTACTAACCAGCAGCTAGACATAGAGGAGAACCTGAACCAGCAGGTGGTGGCATACTTGGAGTGCACCGCCACCTCCAGACTCTGTCATTTTTCCACTCTGTGGCCTCCTGATGCTGTCATCAACTCCAGACTCTGTCATTGTGCCACCCTGTGCTCTGGAGGATGCTGCCGCCACCTCCAGACTCTGTCCTTGTGCCACTCTGTGGCCTACTGATGCTGCCGCCACCTCCAGACTCTGTAATTGTGCCACTCTGCGGCCTCCTGATGCTGTCGCCAACTCCAGACTCTGTCATTGTGAAACTCTGTGGTGTTCGTCTAATGCTGCTGCTGACGCCACCTCCAGACTCTGTCCTTGTGCCACTCTATGGCCTACTGATGCTGCCGCCACCTCCAGACTCTGTCCTTGTGCCACTCTGTGGCCTATTGATGCTGCCACCACCTCCACACTATGTCCATGTGCCACTCTGTGGCCTACTGATGCTGCTGCCACCTCAACAATATGTCCTTGTGCCACTCTGTGGCCTACTGATTCCAGACTCTGTCATTGTGCCACTCTGTGGCCTCCTGATGCTGCCGCCACCTCCACACTATGTCCTTGTGCCACTCTGTGGCCTCCTGATGCTGCTGCCTCCTCCAGACTCTTCATTTTTCCACTCTGAGGCCTCCTGATGCTGTCACCAACTTCAGACTCTGTCATTGTGCCACCCTGTGCTCTCCGCCTGATGCTGCTGCTGACGCCACTTCCACACTATGTCCTTGTGCCACTCTGTGGCTTGCTGATGCTGCCGCCACCTCCAGACTCTGTCATTTTTCCACTCTGTGGCCTCCTGATGCTGCCGCCACCTCCACACTATGTCCTTGTGGCACTCTGTGGCCTATTAATGCTGCTGCCATCTCCATACTCTGTCATTGTGCCACTCTGTGGCCTATGGATGCTGCTGCCACCTCCACACTATGTCCTTGTGCCACTCTGTGGCCTAGTGATGCTGCCGCCACCCCAGGACTCTTTCCTTGTGCCACTCTGTGGCCTACTGATGCTGCTGCCAATTCCAGACTCTGTAATTGTGCCACTCTGTGGCATCCTGATGCTGCCGCCACCTCCAGACTCTGTAATTGTGCCACTCTGTGGCCTCCTGATGGTGTCGCCAACTACAGACTCTGTCATTACGCCACTCTGTGGTGTCCGTCTAATGCTGTTGCTGATTCCATCTCTAGACCCTGTCCTTGTGCCACTCTGAGGCCTACTGATGCTGCCGCCACCTCCAGACTCTGTAATTGTGCCACTCTGTGGCCTCCTGATGCTGTCGCCAACTCCAGACTCTGCAATTGTGCCACTCTGTGGCCTCCTTATGCTGCTGCCACCTACACACTATGTCCTTGTGCCACTTTCTGACTCTATGTCATCTTGCCACTCTGTGGTCTACTGGTGCTACCACCACCTCCAGACTTTGTCATTGTGTCACTCTGTGGCCTTCTAATGCTGCCGCCACCTCCACACTTTCTCCTTGTGCCACTCTGTGGCCTGCTGATGCTGCCGCCACCTCCACACTCTGTGATTGTGCCACTCTGTGGCCTCCTGATGCTGCCACCACCTCCACACTATGTCCTTGTGCCACTCTGTGGCCTACTGATGCTGCCGCCACCTCCACACTATGTCCTTGTGCCACTCTGTGGCCTACTGATGCTGCCGCTACCTCCAGACTCTGTCATTGTGGGTGTGGCTTCTGAGGAAGCAGCTGCAGGCTGGTCTGTGCTCATCTCTCTCTGATGTCTGGCTCTAGCCCAGGGTTGGGCTGCCCTGGGTGGGGAAATTTCCCAGGAAAGCCCCAGGCTTCTCGGCCTATACATGATGCGGACTCTGATGGATTCCATACAACAGATTCTCCAGGTATTGATAAGAATGAAAGCTGTGAAATTTCTGATAAAGATGTTTGTCATGTGAACAGCAGTATGAAGCATAAACAAGAATTGGATAAACCTGTACAGCAGATGGGAAATTGTATCCAGGGAAGCCCAGCAATGGAGCAGTCAGTGCAGTCAGGTCAGAGCAGTGTTGGGGCAGCACAGAAAGCTTTGCCCACCCCACAGGTGGTTCAGAGGGTAACTCGGAGTCAGTCTACCCCACAGAGAGGTGATGGCGGGGCAGCACCAGCCCAGCACAGTGCAGCCATTTCGCAGACACCAAGGAGGGTTTCTTTGGAACAAAGGACAATAAAGGAGAATTTGCAGCAACAAATTTTGATTCCCACCGGCCAGGTGTGCTCAGCCCGCTTGGGAGCCCAGCAAAGTAAAAACAGTGCTGAAAGTACTAAAAAGCCAACAAATGCGGCTTCAGGGGCTCCATCAGCTCAGAAATCCTCCCAGATTTCTGCAAATACAACCAGCAGTACAAAGCTCCAGTCTAAGATGGAATCAGCGACCCACAAATCACCGCAGATCCATCCATCATGGCCTGTGAGTGGGAAGGGGGCAGCACATGACATGGCTTCCAGTCCATCTGAGGACCCAGCAATGTTCAAACACCCGGCAGAGGTGACCGAGCAGAAAGTAACAGCCTGCCAGCCTGGGCTGAGCCTTGCACAGAACATTCCAGCCCTTGTAAAAGAAATCGAAACCCTGAGGAAAGCAAAGAGAACAATCCAGAGACAGATAGAGGGAATTCTGCCGCCACCTCCACACTATGTCCTTGTGCCACTCTGTGGCCTACTGATGCTGCCGCTACCTCCAGACTCTGTCATTGTGGGTGTGGCTTCTGAGGAAGCAGCTGCAGGCTGGTCTGTGCTCATCTCTCTCTGATGTCTGGCTCTAGCCCAGGGTTGGGCTGCCCTGGGTGGGGAAATTTCCCAGGAAAGCCCCAGGCTTCTCGGCCTATACATGATGCGGACTCTGATGGATTCCATACAACAGATTCTCCAGGTATTGATAAGAATGAAAGCTGTGAAATTTCTGATAAAGATGTTTGTCATGTGAACAGCAGTATGAAGCATAAACAAGAATTGGATAAACCTGTACAGCAGATGGGAAATTGTATCCAGGGAAG
This sequence comes from Pyxicephalus adspersus, assembly GCF_032062135.1. Classification (NCBI taxonomy): domain Eukaryota; kingdom Metazoa; phylum Chordata; class Amphibia; order Anura; family Pyxicephalidae; genus Pyxicephalus; species Pyxicephalus adspersus. The sequence goes on along the minus strand of NC_092871.1, from coordinate 56,754,958 downwards.
CCCAGCAATGGAGCAGTCAGTGCAGTCAGGTCAGAGCAGTGTTGGGGCAGCACAGAAAGCTTTGCCCACCCCACAGGTGGTTCAGAGGGTAACTCGGAGTCAGTCTACCCCACAGAGAGGTGATGGCGGGGCAGCACCAGCCCAGCACAGTGCAGCCATTTCGCAGACACCAAGGAGGGTTTCTTTGGAACAAAGGACAATAAAGGAGAATTTGCAGCAACAAATTTTGATTCCCACCGGCCAGGTGTGCTCAGCCCGCTTGGGAGCCCAGCAAAGTAAAAACAGTGCTGAAAGTACTAAAAAGCCAACAAATGCGGCTTCAGGGGCTCCATCAGCTCAGAAATCCTCCCAGATTTCTGCAAATACAACCAGCAGTACAAAGCTCCAGTCTAAGATGGAATCAGCGACCCACAAATCACCGCAGATCCATCCATCATGGCCTGTGAGTGGGAAGGGGGCAGCACATGACATGGCTTCCAGTCCATCTGAGGACCCAGCAATGTTCAAACACCCGGCAGAGGTGACCGAGCAGAAAGTAACAGCCTGCCAGCCTGGGCTGAGCCTTGCACAGAACATTCCAGCCCTTGTAAAAGAAATCGAAACCCTGAGGAAAGCAAAGAGAACAATCCAGAGACAGATAGAGGGAATTTATAAATTAAAGGCTGCAAATCCCTCCAAGGAGGCTCTGTATGACAGCAAGCTGAAATCACTGGCTATGGAACTCGCTTCAGTGGTTGGGAAGATCGACTCAGTCCAGGAACAACTGGGACCCATAGGAGAGACTTATAGGAATAAAAATCATTTCCAAGAGACTGAGGAACCCACCAGTATGCCATTGGTTAGGAAATCTGTGTTGCAGCAGTAAATATTTTCTTACCAGCGAAAAGACCTGAAAAGGGTCAGATTGTGTAAATGTGCGATGTAACTTGTGTGGTGAACATGGCCATTTCCATAGAGAATGTTCACAGGCTTATCACAATCTATGTAATGACCCTGCAGATGAGAAGCTGATTACTGCTACAGAGGTTTTAGAGAAAGAAGCTTTAATGTCAGACATAATCCTGACCGGAGAAGATCCTCAGCCAGAGGTGCAGGAAACCAGAACACACCTAGCAGGTGAACAACCTGGAGAACATTCATCCCAGGATTCACTGCCATCTGTTAGTTCTGCCTCTGCTGTGCCCTCTCCTGTGCAGGGTGAAGTCACACAATCTAAACGAAAAAATAAAAAAGATAAATCTACCCGCAAGCCTGAGGGGGAATGGATGGTGGTAAATGAAAGGTTCTTCAGGTTTCTTGGCTCTATTCCTCTCAGATCTCTCACCATCACAGTGTCTCTCAATGCATCAGAACAGGCGCCTGGGAAGAATTGGCCAACGACGCATACACTCGTATGGTATCAAGCAATCTTCAACTTTATTATAACAAACATTAGTTTACATACCATAACAATATGCCATTGCGCATGCTCATTTATTAGAATGAATGGAAAATCACTAAAATATGTATCCTAAATGAAACTGTTTAGCGACATAATTTCAGACAAATACAAAACACCTTGTTATTCATAAACAATCGACATTATCTGAGTTTAGCAGAATTAACAAGGACACTCATCTTGGCAGAACATCAGGTTTATACACATATAGTCTAAACAACCAAGGAATACATTTAGTTCTCATAACTAAGCTCTCATAACTAAAAACTAGAATATGAAACAAAAGAGAGTGTCTCAGGCAACAAAATGGAGTGTCTCAGGCCCTTTCAGTAAAGAAACCAGCAATAAAAGTAAAAGGTGCCAAAGAAGTAGGGGGGTCATTGCCTCTAACAGGTATGATGTGCTGGTGGGATCCAACACTTATCCCTATGAGTTAGAGCTAGAACAGGAACTAAAAAGAATGGAAAGAGAAAGTCCGGGTCAGACGATGATCCACCTACCAAGAAAAGATCCTTTCTGGGCCAGAAATGGAGGAATCAGTCATGGAAACCAGCAATGGGGATTCAGACTCTGATTTGCCATGTTTAGAGTAATTGTTCTGCTCCTCTGCACTATGATGGCGGAGTTCTCTTTAAGTATTGTTTCCAGTAATGTGAACAATATAAAAATTAAAAGAAGTAGGCATGCAGTATATGAACACCTGGGATACCTGCATGCAGATGTGTTTTACTGCAGGAGACTCGCCTGTCCTTGGTGAAGTCATTACGTGATGCAGAGGCCGAGTGGCAGACCGGACCCTCGTTTTGGTCCCTGGCTGCTGAGCCTCATGCAGGGGCTGCCATTATTTTTAATACAAGGGATGTAATAATCCATAGATTGACAGAAATATCAATGGGTAGATGTCTGATGTTACAGGTAACTATACGTGGGAGAAGACTCTGGTTCATTAATATTTATGGAGCACAAGTCATATCAGAAAGAGTCAGTCTATTCAATGATGTAAAACCCTATCTGTTCTCTTTCCAGTCATCATGGCTGGGGATGTCACCATTCCAGTCATCATGGCTGGACAGATAGGAATGAGAAATTAGTGCTTTATTCTGATCATGTTGCCCTTTATTTTTGTTTGGGGGTGGGTAAGCGCCCGGACATGGGTAGGGGACTCTGGAGACTGAACTCCAGCCTTTTGGAAAAGCAGCTTGTACAGGGAGAAGTAGAAAGTCTCCTGCAGAGACAGATGGATAGGCAGGACTTCTATGAATGTAATGCAGATTGGTGGGAAGATGTCAAGGAGGACATCACTTCTCTATTAAAGAGGTTATCAGCCAATAGGGGAAAAAGTAAATATAGGCACTACCTGGGATTACGAAAAGAGTTGGAGTCCCTTTACTCAGATGGGGTGGTGGCAGGGCAAAAGATAACCCAGCTTAAATCTGAAATCAAGCAAAATCAGTACAGCAGATACAACTCTTTAAAGTTTGAAAGAGATTACGGGACCCTGGGAACACCAGATCCCTTTGAGAATTGAGGGGATAGAGTGGAGAAGAAACTGATAACTGGTCTCATGGATTCCCATGGGGTTTTACAGGACTCTCGTGCAGGAATCCTAGAAGTTGTAAAAAAATACTATGCTGTCTTATTCCAGAAAAGGATTTAGATAATGAAAAGATGACCAAGTTCTTGGCAACAACTCCAGGTCCTGTCACAAATAATTTAGACTTTTCCCCCCTCACAGCAGACATAACGGTAGCAGAGGTCAAAGAGGCCATAGACAAGTTGTCCCAGAGGAAGGCACCGGGTCCTGATGGCATAACTGCCAAATTTTATAAGAAATTTAGAGATATTCTGGCTCCTATTCTTGTGGAGGTTTTTAGGAGCTGTCTAGGAAAGTGTCTGATGCCCTGGTCCATGAGATTGTCATCCTTAGTCCTACTCTCAAAGGGCAAAGAACCAACTCATATTAGGAACTGGAGGCCTATAGCCCTTTTAAATGTCGATAGGAAAGTCCACACAATGTCCTTGTGCCACTCTGTGGCCTCCTGATGCTGCCGCCACCTACAGACTCTGTCATTTGGCCACTCTGTGGTTTCCTCATGCTGCTTCCACCTCACCACTATGTAATTATGCCACTCTGTGGACTTCTCAAGCTGTTTTCCCACCCTCCCCACTCCATGACTGGGACACTATTTTGCCTTTTTGGCCTGGATGACATCACTATTTATTTGACCCTTCTTTTGATCTGTCAGAAGAAAGGAAAAAAGAGACGCACAATGGATCCTGTCTGTGTAGCAGCTGTAAGGCCTGTATGGTCCCATCAGAATTGGCTTATGATTTGGTAGCCAAAAGCAGGAGTGGGTACAAAAGACATGCAAATATTCCATTCACGTGGCATCTCTGTTTTGGATCCACTCCTGTTTTTTTTGGCGTTAGCAATACTGATGGATTATTGAGCAAATACTGACCGGGTGAAGGCAGATGCTCCACAGACAGGATCTGTTTTTTGTGGGTTATTGTTCTGATGGATCAGAGGGAGGGCAAAAAAATCAGTGACGTCAACACAAACTTAGTGCTGACACCCTCTCCACTCTGTCGGGGGGGCTCTACTTGTATAAGCGATTAATAGAACAGGTTCTGTAGGCATCTTTGTGGAATCAGCTGACAAGGGTGTAAAAGGAGTGCGCTTCTTCTGGACTCTAACATGGACCTGTAAAGCTGAGTTCGTACTTGTGTTATTTGGTCAGTTTTGGCCCCGTGACTGCCCATATAAGTGAAGTGTGCAGTGATTCTAATAGCGACACCTTTCATCTGCATGTCATACTGACTCACAGTGTTATTTCACTACCACAGCAGACTCCCTATGCGTGTTACTGCAAGGCACAGTGTTCTACACTACTATTAGGGCTCTCTGCAGGCCGGAAATAGACGTTTTTTTAGCGTGATTCGCTGCAAATAAATTCTGATTGAAGCAAATCTTTTCGGAAAATTCGGCAAACCAACTGAAAAATTTTTTCGAGAAATTCGCTCATTTCTAGCTTTTTTTGATAGATAGCAAGTGGTACCAGAATCAAATATCTGTATTTTTTTACAGAAATACAGACATTTTTATGGCTTTTTTTATAGCAAGTGGTATAAGAATTACCTATCTGTATTTTTTTTACAGAAATACAGAAATTTTTCTGTTTATTTTGATAGATTGCAAGTGGTATCAGAATTAAATATCGGTATTTTTGTTTCAGAAATACAGACATTTTTATGGCTTTTTAAATAGATAGCAAGTGGTATCAGAATTTAATATCTGTATATTTTTATTGCAGAAATAAATATATTTTTCTGTTTATTTTGATAGATTGCAAGTGGTATCAGAATTAAATATCTGTTTTTTTTTATACAGAAATACAGAAATTTTATGGCTTTTTTGATAGATAGCAAGTGGTATCAGAGTTAACTATCTCTATTTTTTTTACAGAAATACAAAAATTTTTATGGCTTTCTTGATAGAAAGTGGTATCAGAGTTAAATATCTGTATTTTTTTACAGATTTTTTTTTTTTATTGCAAGAGGTATCAGAACTAAATATCTGTAATTTTTTTTACAGAAATACAGACATTTTTATGGCTTTTTTTAATAGATAGCAAGTGGTATCAGAACGAAATATCTGTGTTTTATTTACAGAAATACAGAAATATATCTGTTTATTTTGATAGATTGCAAGTGGTATCAGAAAAAAAAATCCATAAAATGTTCTGTATTTATGTAAAAAAAAATACAGATATTTAATTCTGATATCACTTGCAATCTCTCAAAATAAACAGAAAATTTTCTGTATTTCTGTAAAAAATATACAGATATTTAACTCTGAAACCACTAGCAATCTATCAAAATAAACAGCAAAATGTCTTTGTTTACAGAAATACAGAAATGTTTCTGTTTATTTTGATAGATTGCAAGTGGTATCAGAATTTATATCTGTATTTTTTTTCAGAAATACAGAAATGTTTCTGTTTATTTAGATAGATTGCAAGTGGTATTAAAATTAAATATCTGTATTTTTTACAGAAATTTGTATGGCTTTTTTGATATATAGCAATTGTCATCAGAATTAACTATCTGTATTTTTTTTTACAGAAATACAGAATTTTTTCTATTTTGATATGGTGGTAAGTGGTATCAGAATTAAATATCTGTGTTTTTTTGTACAGAAATTTTTATGGCTTTTTTGAAAGATAGGAAGTGGTATCATAATTAACTATCTGTATTTTTTTTTACAGAAATACAGAAATTTTTCTGTTTATGTTGATAGATTGCAGGTGGTATCAGAATGAAATATCTGTATTTTGTTTACAAAATTACAGAAATTTTTATGGCTTTTTTTGATAGCAAGTGGTATCAAAATTGAATATCTGTATTTTTTTACAGAAATACAGCATTTTTTATGGTTTTTTTGATAGCAAGTGGTATCAGAATTACCTATGTATATTTTTTTTACAGAAATACAAAAATGTTTCTGTTTATTTTGATAGATTGCAAGTGGTATCAGAATTAAATATCTGTATTTTTTTGACAGAATTACAGAAATTCTTCAGTTTATTTTGATAGATTGCAAGTGGTATTAACTATTTAAATATTAAATTTGTTTTAATTAAATATTTGTATTTGTTTTAGAAAAATAGAGACTTTTTTTTGGCTTAAATATCTGTATCTGGCATCTTAAATATCTGAAATACAGCAATTTTCTACTTTTTTTTATTTTTTTTACAGAAATATAGACATTTTTATGGTTTTTTTGATAGCAAGTGGTATCAGAATTAAATATCTGTATTTTTTTACAGAAATACAGACATTTTTATGGCTTTTTTGATAGCAAGTGGTAGTGGTATTGTTTGAATTCGAGTCATCCTAATGTTCGACCCAAATATGGCCAATCGAATTCGGGTCGACCCAACCCGTCCCCAATTTTGTTGGATTCGACGCCCCAAATTCAACCCTCCCACAATGCCTAGGGACCTCCCCCATGATGCCTAGGGCCCTCCAATAACAGCAGGGATGCTCCCCTCCATGTTTGTTATGGCAGGCAGCTGATTGGCTGTCTGTCACTGCATGTCACACAGGCAGCCATTGGCCTATTTAAGGCCAGGGCCTGCCTCCATTTACCACTCCTGACAGAGATTTGCTAGCGTCACAACCTTTCTGTGCTGCTTGGCTTGCTTTGTCAAAGTGTGAGCATTTCACAGCTAGATAGATAGATAGATACATGGATACATTGATAGATAGATAGTCAGTGTGTTACATATACGCAGCCAGAGGCAGGGTAAAAAAATACAGATATTTAATTCTGATGGCACTTGCAATCTATCAAAATAAATATAAATATTCTGTATTTCTGTAAAAATAATAGATATTTAATTCTGATATCACTTGCAATCTATCAAAATGAACAGAAAAATTTCTGTATTTCTGTAAAAAAATACAGACATTTAATTCTGATACCACTTGCAATCTATCTAAATGAACAGAAAAATTTCTGTAAAAAAATACAGATATTTATTTCTGATACCACTTGCTATCTATCAAAATAAATATAAAAATTTCTGTATTTGTGTAAAAAAAAAATACAGATAACAAAATGAACAGAAAAATTTCTGTATTTCTGAAAAAAAATACAGATATTTCATTCTGATACCACTTGCTATCTATAAAAATAAATATAAAAAATTCTGTATTTCGGAAAAAAAATACAGAGATTTAATTTTGATGGCACTTGCAATCTATCAAAATAAATATGAAAATTTCCGTGTTTTTGTAAAAAAAATACAGATATTTAATTCTGATACCACTTGCAATCTATCAAAATGATCAGAAAAGGTTCTGTATATCTGTAAAAAGATACAGATATTTAATTCTGATACCACTTGCTATCTATCAAAATAAATATAAAAATTTCTGTATTTCTGTAAAATTAATACAGATATTTAATTCTGTTATAACTTGCAATCTATCAAAATGAACAGAAAAATTTCTGTATTTCTGTAAAAAAATACAGATATTTATTTCTGATACCACTTGCTATCAAAATAAATATAAAAATTTCTGTATTTGTGTAAAAAAAAAATACAGATACCAAAATGAACAGAAACAGAAAAATTTCTGTATTTCTGTAAAAAAATACAGATATTTCATTCTGATTCCACTTGCAGTCTATCAAAATGAACAGAAAAAATTCTGTATTTCTGTAAAAAAATACAGATATTTAATTCTGATATCACTTGCAATCTATCAAAATGAACAGAAAAATTTCTGTATTTCTGTCAAAAAATACAGATATTTAATTCTGATACCGCTTGCAATCTATCAAAATAAATATAAAAATTTCTGTATTTCTGTAAAAAAAAATACAGATATTTCTTTCTGATCCTACTTGCTATCTTTCAAAAAAGCCAGAAAAACTTCTGTATTTCTGTAAAAGAAATACAGATATTTATTTTTGATACCACTTTTTATCTTTTCAAAAGGACAGAAAAATGTATGTAAAATGTATGTAGAGGGCCACCAGGGGGAGAAGAAGAAGGAGATGCCGAAGGCTGTGAACGTGCTCTTCCCATTAAGGTGTCAACAGGCCTTGCAGCAGTTGACGACTAATCAGTACACTCTGCAGAGGGGGTGTTGAAGTTATTGCCGATCCAAGCCTTATTAATTTTAATAAAAAAAGTGACTCGGTTGACATTTTCTGCGGAGAGCCAAATTCCTTATTCATCACTATGCCCCTAGCTACACTGAACGCTTCAGAAAACACACTTGCGGCCGGGTAGGCAAGGATCTAAATGGCATGTTCTGCCAGCTCCGGCCACTGCTCAAGCTTGGATACCCAGTAGCCCAGTGGGTCCTGGCTTTGCAGGTTGCAGATGTCCCATGCAGAGCTCAGGTATTCCTGCACCATGACTGAGTACCGCTGCTAGTGTCATTGGCAATTGCTGCACGACTGACAGCTTGCTTCCGCTGAAAAAAAGCCGGCATAGTTTGGCTTAGACAACCTCTGCCGCCCATGCCAACCTCTTCGGCTGCTTAAAGCAGTTGTTTGGCTCCCATGGCTGGTGGAACTGCCATAGGGATCCCTGCTGCTGCTGGCAGTCGGAAAGGCTGAGCACAAGTCCCTTACAAGCACTTCTTGGTAGTGCTGCATTTTAGGTCCCCTGGATTGGGGCAAATCAGTTGTTGTATCTCAGGCTTGTAACGTGGATCCAGTAACGTAGCAATCCAATAGTCGTCAGTCTTTGTTTTTTTGTGTTGAATGCGTGGATCTTTGGCTTTGCACTCTTGCATGAAAGCTGTCATGTGGCTCAAACTACCCACAGCTGAGGTAATTCTGGACTCACACTCCTGTAGGTCAAACAGCTGCACAGAGTCCTCCTCCTCCTCCGCCTGGTCTTGCCATCCACGGAACATGGCCCCTTGTGTTTGGGTGGATGGATGCCATGTACCCTCAATATCCTCCTCTTCCACTTCCTCCCCTTCTCCCATGCCTGCAATGTCCACCTCATCCTTTTCCACCTCCTCTGGATTTATGGTGCACTATGTCTATTAGGCACGTATGCCCGAGATGATGTTTGAAAGTCTCTTGATGCAGCGTCTGCTCTGTGTTGTGTCTGAGATCCACCATCATCTGTTCCAGCAGGCATATGATGTGGATGGTGTCACTGACACAGGTCTGATCTCTGTTGATCATCCTGGTGGCCTCTTGAAAAGGTGACAATACAGTGCACAAGTCCTCAATTTGCAGCCACTCCTCAGGGCTGAAGAAAGGTAGTGTAGGTATACGTCTGAAACGCCCACCACCAACAGCAGCGCTTCTTGTTCTTGGGTCTGCAGCTGAAAACAAACTCATACTGCTTTGCTTGACATCCTGCAAAATATCACTCTGCATTCTTCACGTAACAGTGAGGCAAGTCATAGTCATCCATCGTCGAAAGCTGCCTGTCACCACAGCTATGCCTCAACAACCGAGACCGCCACCACAAGCACCAGCTCCAGAGCACCTTTTGGCCCAGTAAGATGCACCTTTTCGCCCATGTGGGCATTTTTTAATGTCCATAGTGATGACAACACTATAGTCATCTGCAAACTGTGTGCTCAACACTTGAAAGGAGGCAAAAACCTAAACAAACTTGGAACAAGTTGCATGAGCACACATTTAAAAAGCCACCACCCGGTAACCTGGCGGGAACACCTGGTCAAAGCACTTACCTTGTAGCTAATATGCTTCACAAAGTGTAAATATGTATAGTAAGTGGATTTTTTTATGGAGAGGGGGGACACCAAAAATGCAAGTGCGCTGTGTGTGTTTTGTATGCAGCACTTTCCTTCAGTGGGGACGCTTGTAATATGCAGCACAGTATACAAAATATATACTGCAGTATACACTGCGTCTGTGTGTCTGTCTCTCACAGTACAAGTGTTATACTGTGCACGCAGTCAGCGAGGGGACCCTGCCTCTGGCTGCCTGTATGTAACACACTGACTGACTATTTATCTATCTATCTATCAATGTATCTATCTATGTATCTATCTATCGATCTAACAGTAAAACACTCTACCTAAGTACAGAAGATTTCAGGACTGCACCAATACAGTACAAGGAAGCAGCAGCCTTTTGGAGCCAGTTTGAAAAACCAACCTGGACCACCTGTTTATTCGGCTCACCGAGGTGCTGAGCCAAATGTCTGGTGATATGTAAAATGTTCATGTCTGTTGGATTCAAAGCTGGTGAAGTGCTAGAGTACCCCATTCCAAATGTGCGCTGGGACATCATAGAAGGGAATTCCTACAGCGCCACACTGGCAGATTTGCACCAATTGGATGTGATTGACGTGCACTTCCACTTATGCTTCAAGCTGCGCTCCAGGGTTAAAGATGCCACCCACTTGAATCAGCTGGCTCATCGGAAGTATACCTGCATCCTGATGGCTCATATTGATCAAGCCTGGGCCGTGCAGCAGGAACTGCAGGAAGAGGAGGCGGTGGGCTCTGAGACGGAGCTGGGACAGCATTGGTAACTGGCATCCAGAGCTGGGTACTGGGCAGGCAGCAGCAGTAACAGAATGAGGAGGAGGCGGTGGGCCCTGAGATGGAGCAAGAACGGCATTAGAGGTTGAGGCCATCACCTATATGGACAGTGTCGAAGCTATAGCTATTGGAGACATGAATGGATGAACGAGATTCCAATCTGTCCCTACCTACTATGTAGCAAAACCGCATGAAAGGGAACGGGCTTGGCAGGATTAAAGGGGAAAAAAGACCCTGTTGAGCTTGAGTCTAGTCTGGCATCTAGAGCTGGGTACTGGGCAGTGGGCAGGCGGCAGCAGTAAGAGCAGAAGGAGTAACACAGCCATCCACACTACGTCTCAGGGCCTACAGCCACTGTAGGGACAGTGGGAATCTCAGTCATCCCAATAGCTACACCTTGTACACTGTCAATTAAGGATGATGGCCTCAAGCTGTTGCTACTGCCACCGCCTGCCCAGTATCCAGCTCTAGATGGCAGTTAACAATGCTGTCTCAGGGCCTGCCGCCTCCTCCTCATGCTTCTACTGCTGCTGCCTGCCCACTGCCCAGTACCCAGGTCTAGATGCCAGACTAGACTCAAGCTCAACAGGGTGTTCTTTCCCCGCTGATTCTGACAAGCCTGTTCTGTTTCATGTGGTTTCGCTACATAGTAGGAACGGATTGGAATCTCGTTCATCCATTCACGTCTCCAATAGCTACAGCTTCTACGCTGTCCATATAGGTGATGGCCTCAACCTCTAATGCTGTCTTTGCTCCTTCTCAGGGCCCACTGCCTCCTCCTCATGCTGTTACTGCTGCCGCCTGCCCAGTAACCAGCTCTAGATGCCAGTTACCAATCCAGACATTGGTCCATCTCAGTGCCCACCGCCTCCTCCTCCTGCTGCTGCCACCTGTCATTTATAACAGAGCTGTATAGCTGGCTAATTTTTTGACTGAAAGACCCCCATCCCCCCAGAGACCTCTGCCTGTACTCTGAAGCCTGTGTATGGCTTGTGACGGAGCGGTGAAACCTGGTGGCTAATTTTTGGACCAGAGGAACCCCTCGTGCTCAACAGAAAAAAGTCTTCCTTATTTTTTTTTTACTTGTACAGTGTTGTGCAGAACTGGGGGAGTCTTGACATGTCTTTTTAAATGTATTTATAGGCTGTAGAAGCTCCACACAGTCCAGAAAAACAACTCAAATTGTTCCCCAATTGACTTTAATAGAGTTCAAATTCGACGTTCGATCACCCGAATAACAATGCATTATTCGACCGAATATCGGTCGAATCGAATAGTGAGCTATTCGATCAACACTAGCAAGTGGTATCAGAGGGAACTATCTGAATTTTCTTTACAGAAATACAGACATTTTTATGGCTCTTTTGATAGATAGCAAGTGGTATCAGAGTTAACTATCTGTATTTTTTTACAGAATTACAGAAATTTTTATGGCTTTTATGATAGAAATTGGTATCAGAATTAACTATCTGTATTTTTTTTACAGAAATACAGATTTTTTTTCTGTTTATTTTGATAGATTGCAAGTGGTATCAGAATTAAATATCTGTATTTTGTTAACAGAAATACAGAAGTTTTTATGGCTTTTTTGATAGATTCCAAGTGGTATCAGAATTAATTATCTGTATTTTTTTACAGAAATACAGTAATTTTTCTGTTTATTTTAATAGATTGCAAGTGGTATCAGAATTAAACATCTGTATTTTTTTAACAGAAATACAGACATTTTTATGGCTTTTTTGATAGATAGCAAGTGGTATCAGAAAAAAATATCTGTATTTTTTTTACAGAAATACAGAAATTCCTCTATTTAGATAGATTGCAAGTGGTATCAGAATTAAATATTTGTATGTATTTTTTTACAGAAATACAGACATTTTTATGGCTTTTTTGATAAATAGCAAGTGGTATCAGAATTAACTATCTGTATTTTTTTACAGAAATACAGATTTTTTTCTGTTTATTTTGATAGATTGCAAAAGGTATCAAAATTAAATATCTGTTTTTTTTTTTACAGAAATACAGACATTTTTATGGCTTTTCTGATAGATAGCAAGTGGTATTAGAATTAAATATCTGTATTTTTTTTACAGAAATACAGAAATGTTTCTGTTTATTTTGATAGATTGCAAGTGGTATCAGAATTAAATATCTGTATTTTTTTTACAGTAATACAGGATTTTTTTATTTTTTTTTAAAGCAAGAGGTATCAGAATTAAATATCTCTATTTCCTTTCACAGAAATACAGAAATTTTTATGGCTTTTTTGATAGTGGTATCAGATATAGATAGCAAGTGGTATCAGAATTAAATATCTGTATTTTTTTTACAGAAATACATAAATTTTTCTGCTTATTTTGATAGATTGCAAGAGTTATCATAATGTATGCTAACTCTTGCAATCTATCAAAACAAACAGAAAAATGTATGTTCTTCTGTAAAAAAAATACAAATATTTCATTCTGATACCACTTGCTATTAAAAAATTCTTAAAAATTTCTGTATTTATGTAAAAAAATATAGATAGTTAATTCCGAAACCACCTGCAATCTATCAAAATAAACAGAAAATTTTCTGTATTTCTGTAAAATTTCTTTCCAAAAAATACATATATTTATTAATGATTTATAATTAAATTTCAGTATTTTTTTTAGAGAGAAATACTGATTTTTTATGGCTATTTAGATTGATAGCTAATAGGATTAGAATTAAATATCTGTATTTTTTTTACAGACATAAAAAAAATGTTATAGGTTTTTATATAGATACTAAGTGCTATCAGAATGAAATATCTGTATTTTTTATGGATAAATATAGAAAATTTTCTGGCTTTTGTGATATATTACAGGAGGTATAATTTAGGATACCTCTTGCAATCTATCACAAAAAAACTAAAAATGTCTGTATTTCTGTAAAAAAAATACAGATATTTTATTATAATAGCACTTGGTATCTATCCTAAAACCCATAAAAAATTCAGTATTTCTCTCCCAAAAATATAGATATTTCATTCTGATCCCACTTTGCTATATATCTCCAAAGCCATAAAAATTTCTATATTTCTCTCCCAAAAATATAGATATTTCATTCTGATCCCACTTTGCTATATATCTCCAAAGCCATAAAAATTTCTATATTTCTCTCCCAAAAATCTAGATATTTAATTCTGATAGCACTTGGTGTCAATCCACAAGACCATAAAAAAAATCTATATTTCTCTACAGAAAATACAAATATTTAGTTCTGATCCCACTTTGCTATATATCCCTAAAGCCATAAAAATGTATGTATTTATGTGAAACAAATACAGATATTTAACTGTGATAGCACTAGCTAGATATCCACAAATGATAAAAAATGTATGTATTTCCCTGCAGATTCCATCAAGCCCGTTCCCTTTTATGTGGTTTCACTAGATAGTAGGTATGGAAAGTGTGATTTTCATTAATCCATTCATGTCTCAATTAACTACAGATTCTACACTGTCCATAGAAGTGATGGCCTCAACCTCCAATGTGGTCCACTCTCCGTCACAGGGCCCACCGCCTCCTACTACTGTTGTTACTGCTGCTGCCTTCCCAGTACCCAACTCCCCTCCTCCTGCTGTAAATGATGCTGCCGCCTGCCCAGTACCCGACTTTAGATGCCAGATACTAATGCCGTCCACACTCCGTCTCAGAGCCCACCGCCTCCTCCTCTTACTGTAAATGATGCTACCGCCTGCCCAGTACCAAACTCTAGATGCCAGATACTAATGCCGTCCACGCTCCGTCGCAGAGCCCACCGCCTCCTCCTCCTCCTGCTGTAAATGATTCTGCCGCCGGCCCAGTACCCGACTTTAGATGCCAGATACTAATGCTGTCCACACTCCGTCTCAGAGCCCACCACCTCTTCTTACTGCTGTTACTGCTGCCTTCCCAGTACCCAGTACCCAGCTGTAGGTGCCAGTTAACAACGCTGTCCATGCCGCATTTTACAAAGTTACAGCTAGCAGATAGGAAAAGGCAGTCCCCTACAAAGCAATGTCTCCAGTAGCTAAAGCTTCTACACTGTCCATATAGGTGATGGCCTCAAACAATAATGCTGTCCTTGCTCCGTCTCAGGGCCCACCACCTCCTCCTCCCAGTACCCAGCTCTAGATGACAGTTAACAATGCCATCCACACTTCTCTTGGCCCACCCCCTCCTCCTTTTGCTTTCACTGATGCTGCCGCCTGCCCAGTATCCAACTCTAGATGCCAGTTACTAATGTCGTTCAAACTTTGTCCCGGAGACCACCACCTCTTCCTCCTGCTGTTACTGCTGCCGCCTGCCCACTGCCCAGTACCCAGATGTAGATGCCAGACTAGAACCAAGCTCAACAGGTTTTTCTTTCCCCGCTGATTCCGCCAAGCCCTGTTCTCTTTCATGTGGTTTCGCTACATAGTAGGTAGGGACAGATTGGAATCTCGTTCATCCATTCATGTCTCCAATAGCTACAGATTCGACACTGTCAATATAGGTGATGGCCTCAACCTCTAATGCCCTCCTTGCTCCGACTCAGGGCCCACCACCTCCTCCTCATGCTGTTACTGCTGCCACCTGTCCAGTACTCAGCTCTAGATGCCAGTTACCAGTGCTGTCCATGCTCCATCTTAGAGCCCACAATCCGCAGCAGTAAGGCCCTGAGTGTGGACTGCCTCCTCCTCATGCTGTAACTAATGCCTCCTGCCCAGTACCCAGCTCTGGATGCCAGTTAGCAATGCTGTCCACGATCCGTCTCAGGGCCCACCGCCTCCTCCTCCTGCTGTTGCCACCGGTCAGTACATTCATAAATATGGCATTACAGCTATCTAGGTGGCATTGATGATGCACTACACCCAGCTATAGATGCCAGTTACCAATGCGGTCCCTGCTCCGTCTCAGTGCCCACCGCCTCCTCCTCCTGCTGCTGCCACCTGTCACTTGTAACTTATAACAGAGCTGTGTATCTTGCTAATTTTTTGACTGAAAGACCCCCCTTCAGAGATCTCTGCCTGTACTCTGATGCCTGTGTATGGTTTGTAACAGAGCGGTGAAACTTAGTGGCTAATTTTTGGACCAGGAACCCCCTCATACCCCTCTCTGCCTCTACTCAGAAAGTGTATAAAATCCGGCATGTTCCCTTGACTGCCCCATAAAATGGCCTAGCAAAGCAACAGAAAAAAGACTACCTTATTTTTTTTTTTTTTGTACAGTGTTGTGCAGAGCAAGGGGAGCCTTGACATGTCTTTTTAAATGTATTTTCCGGCGTATAAGACGACTTTTTAACCTCGAAAAATCTGTGCCAAAGTCGGGGGTCATCTTATACGCCAGGTACTTACCAATCCCCTGAACGGGGAGAAGATCCGAGCTCGGGTTAGCAAGAGTCAGCCGTCAGAGAGTTTCGGGTAACGCTGTGAGCCATGCGGTATAGATTTATATGCGCGTTAAAGAATATAGTGACTTACAAATCAGCCACTGGGTGGCGCTGTGTGACTACTTTACATAGAAGGGTAGACAATTCTATTATTTAAAGTAAAAATTTTCTTTGTTATTGTTTTTATTTTAAGTGCAACAAACTCTATATTTTAACTGGAAAAGCTGGGGGTCGTCTTACGCCCAGTCATCTTATACGCCGGAAAATACGGTATATGCTGTAGAAGCTCTACACAGTCCAGAAAAACAACCCAAATTTTTTCCCTATTGACTTTATTGGAGTTCGAATTCAACGTTTGATCAGCCAAATAATTATGCATTATTCAACCGAATAGCGGTGAGCTATTCAAACAACACTACTAACTACCCATCCCCCTATTTAGGTTCTTCTGATGATTAACCAAATATATCTTTTTCATGCCTTCATTGAATACAATACTTAAGCAGCCTAGTTGTTTGATCTGTGGGTACAATCCGGGACATGACCTTTATGCTGTACAGTTACACTTTCATTGCACATGTAAAATGATATGCCAGAAAACTAAACAAGAGTTTTCGAGAGTCACCCAAAACGTACACATTCTTCACATTGGATTTAATTACAAAATGTGTCAATCAACTTTTACTCATAATTCATGCATTCACTAGGTAAATCCAATATAAATTGTGTACATTGTTGTTCAATATTGGGGGAATCTTGGCTTAAAACAATAAATACCCAATGTGGCAACTACATACTGTATTAATACACAGAAAACAAATGTAGGCAATATATTGTGGTGGCATTATAAAGTCATGGCTTAATGTTTTATGATTGAAAGGCAAAGAATATCCTTTTCACCTTCTAACTAATGTTTGTTTAGCACTAACAATTGCCATCATTTAATTAATTTAAGCATTTGATTTTACCATTTTTATTTTGTTTCAAGACCATTCAACCCACCTCCATCCCAAAGTAATCAAAGGGATTACTACATCTCCCTGTACTACTAGATTGATTTAAAATAGTATATCAATAAGAGATGAGTGAATTTCTCAAAAATTCAATTTGGCCAGTTCGCCAAATCTTTCGAAAAGATTCGCTTCGATCCGAATTTATTCGCGACGAATCGCATTAAATAAAGTCTATTTCTGGCCTGCTGAGAGCCTTGATAGTGGTGTAGAACACTGTGCCTTGCAGTAACACGCATAGGGAGTCTGCTGTGGTAGTGAAATATTACTGTGAGTCAGTATGACATGCAGATGACAGGCGTCGCTATTAGAATCACTGCACACTTCGCTTATTTGGGCAGTCATGGGGCCAAAACTGACCAAACAACTCAAAGATGAACTCAGCCTTACAGGTCCATGTTAGCGTCAAGAAGAAGCACACTCCTTTTATACCCTTGTCAGCTGATTCCACAAAGATTTCTACAGAACCTGTTCCTATTAACCGCCTATACAAGTAGAGCCCCCCCGACAGAGTGGAGAGGGTGTCAGCACTAAGTTTGTGTTGACGTCACTGATTATTTTGCCCTTCCTCTGATCCATCAGAACAATAACCCACAAAAAACGGATCCTGTCTGTGGAGCATATGCCTTCACTCGGTGAGCATTTGCTCAATAATCCATCAGTATTGCTAACGCCAAAAAAAACAGGAGTGGATCCAAAACAGAGATGCCACGTGAATGGAATATTTGCATGTCTTTTGTACCCACTCCTGCTTTTGACCACCTAATCATAAGCCAATTCTGATGGGACCATACAGGCCTTACAGCTGCTACACAGACAGGATCTGTTGTGCGTCTCTTTTTTCCTTCCTTCTGACAGATCAGAAGAAGGGTCAAATAAATTGTGATGTCATCCAGGCCAAAAAGGCAGAGTGTGGAGGTGGCAGCAGCATGAGTCGACCACAGAGTGGCACAATGACAGAGTCTGGAGGTGGCGGCAGCATGAGTAGGCCACAGAGTGGCACAATGACATAGTGTGGAGGTGGCGGCAGCATCAGGAGGCCACAGAGTGGCACAATGACATAGTGTGGAGGTGGCGGCAGCATCGGGAGGCCACAGAGAGGCACAATGACAGAGTGTGGAGTTGGCGTCAGCAGTAGCATCAGGCAGAGAGCACAGAGTGGCACAATGACAGAGTCTGGAGTTGGCGACAGCGTCAGGAGGCTACAGAGTTGCACAATGACAGAGTCTGAAGGTGGCGGCAGCATCAGGAGTATACCACAGAGTGGCAAGGTGACATAGTGTGGAGATGGCAACAGCAGCAGCATCAGGAGGATACCACAGAATGGCAAGGTGACATAGTGTGGAGATGGCAGCAGCAGCAGCATCAGGAGGCTACAGAGTGGCCCACTATGGCCCGCTCCGGGTAACTATGGCCTGCTCCGCACTAAACACCCGCTCTGATGCCACTCTACTGGCTGGGCAGGACAGCTTTTCCAGGGCAAAAATCGGCCAGTTTTGGCCACAAATCCAGTTTGGGTGCCCAGTAGTCCAGCTGATCTTCAATTTTGGCTGGCAGGGTGCACTCCAAGTATGCCACCACCTGCTGGTTCAGGTTCTGCTCTATATCTAACTGCTGGTCAGTAGTTTCTTCACTATGCAGGTGCAGAAAGCTGCTCATCAGCGACTCTAGACTCAGGCTGCTGCTGATAGAGCTAGAACTGCTCCTGCCACCGCACCCCTCCACAGCAGCCATGGCAGTGGAACATGAGTGCAGAGGGCCCCCCCGGTCAGACCTGTGAGAGGATGGAGGATGGCTCAGATAGGCAGTGGTCAACTGACTACATAGGATGTCTCTGTAGTAGTTCAGTTTGTCCTCCCTCTCAGCGGGTGTAAAAAAGGCCCCCATTTTGGACCAGTAGCGAGGGTCCAACAAGGTGGAAAGCCAGAAATCATCCCTCTGCCGAATGGTGACAAGTCGGCTGTCACTGCGCAAGCAAGCGAGCATGCAGCGGGGCATTTCTGCAAGCGACTCGGAGGGACTCCCTGCTTCCATGTCCACTGCAAATTGCCACAGTGTGTCTGGGTCCTCTGCCTCATCTTCCTCATCTCCCTCTTGCTTCTCCTGCTCCTCCTCCTGTCACCTGAGTAGAAAAACCACCCATTTTGCTATACATTGCTTTTGCTCCAATGTCCTCCTCCTTGTCCTCCAGCTCAGCCCCCACAGGGCTCATTTGGCTGTGAGATCTAGGCGCCACGTCTCCAGCCCCCTGACCAGCCAGATTTACCAGCATCTGTTCCAAGACATGAAGTAGTGGAATGACGTTGTTCATCCGGTAGTCCTGGCGACTGACAAATAACGTGGCCTCATCAAAGGGCCCGAGCAAACGGCAGGTGGCACACATGAGCTGCCACTGGCTGAAATGAAAATTACACATGGGAGTACTCATCCGCTTGGATCATCAAGAATTCGTTGCTGGCCTTTCTCTGTTCGTATAGTCGGTCCAACATATGGAGGGTGGAATTCCAACGAGT
Organism: Pyxicephalus adspersus; assembly: GCF_032062135.1. NCBI lineage: Eukaryota > Metazoa > Chordata > Amphibia > Anura > Pyxicephalidae > Pyxicephalus > Pyxicephalus adspersus. Next base: position 56,735,564 of record NC_092871.1, on the reverse strand, counting down.
GAAAACGTTGCATATCAGCCTATGTTGGGGGATGCCGTTCTGCTGCTGCAGCTCAAGGAGGGTGGCACCCTGGCCAAGCTTCACTTTCTACCCACATATTCTACATATGGCCATGTTAACCTTCTCTGGCGGCTTAACAAAAAACTGCCACCACTCCGCATTGACTGACTGCTACCGCCGTTGCCTCCGTGAACCCCTGCACCACTACTTCCCGGGCAGGTAGGCTGCTGCGAAGCAGGTGGTCTACCCTGGGCGCGTTTAGCTCCCGACCTCCCACTGCTGCCACCCTGCTGACCCCCAGCCATGCTACCACCTTGCTTGCTCAGCCGCTGCCTCACATGCAAGCTGCCACCCTCTTCTCCTGATGATGATGAAGCCTCTTCTTCACCCGGCTCCCAAGTGCGATCGGCTTCATCATCATCGAGTATTGTATGCACGTCACTGATGTCCTCCTCAACAGTCTCTGGGTCAGGAGCCTGACCACTCGCAACACCATCTCCAAAGCCTCTCTCCTCATCACCACTTGCCTGCCTAGCCGAGAAAGCGGCGGATGTCTCCTCCAGATCTTGGCTGGGGAGTAGCTGCTGACTGTCCTCTACTAGCTCGTCCTTGCTGTATAGTGGAGCTGTGCCCACAGCATACAGTATTTCTGTGGCTGAGGGAACAGAAAAGGACAGAGGCAAGTTGAGGACAGGTGAGGGCACAGGGTCCGCTCCCAGGCCATGCCAACTAAGGGTTGTGTCTGACGAACCCACTGACTGTTGGCTGGGGGTGTCTGATGTCACTTGGGATGAAGTGGATGACTGAGTTAACCATTCAAGAATCGCTGGGTTGCTGGTCAAGACACGACCGCTAGATGACACCGGGAGCTCAGGCCTCTTGCTGCGACTCCTGCTGACATGCCCCCCTACTCTGCTGCGACCTCTGCCTGCGCCAGAAACATTTAGGGCTCCGCCACTCCTCTGTGCATGGCCTGCCACTTCACTGACTGACAAACTTTTACTTGAACTAAATACATTGAAAGCAAATTAAAACACAGCTAAAAGCGACGAATATATTTTTGTTTTTGTACAGAAATAGGCCACTAAATGCTTTTACCACAAATAACTGCAACAGTGAACTGCATATATATTTTTCTTTTTGTACTTAAATACGTCACTAAATGCTTTCACCACATATAACTGCAAAAGTGAACTGAGAATATATTTGTATTTTTGTACTGAAATATGTCACTAAACGCTTTGACCACAAATAACTGCAACAGTGAAGTGCGTATATATTTTTCTGGATATATAAATTGCTGGAATGACAGAGCTGTATAATGGCTATTTGGATCCCCAAATAATCTTTCCCTGCACTTGTAAATCACTTTTCTAGCACTGTCCTTAGCGCCTTCTGACGTCTCAACCTGCACTAAGATGCTGTGAAATGATTCCTCCCTATCCTTTCCCTGCACTTGTAAATCACTTTTCTAGCACTGTCCCTAGCACCTTCTGACGTCTCTCCCTGCACTAGAATGCTGTGAAATGATTCCTCCCTATCCTTTCCCTGCACTTGTAAATCGCTTTTTCAGTTTTTTTTATCACAATGAGGTTTCTCCTAACACTCTCCCTAGTGCCTGCACACATCTCTCCCTGCGCTCAGAACGCAGTAAAATGTCTTAAACCAAGATGGCTGAGGCTGTTTCCTGATTGTCTGCATGCATGGCATTATGGGTCATCCCGCCTTCCCAGAGTTCCTTGCCCCATGTCCTCAAACGTGTGGCCGCCATTTTAGAAAAAATTGCGATTCATTCGGATTCGTTCAAATCAAATTTTTTTTTGAATTACGGATCGAATTCCACTCCGTCAGCTTCGATTCACTAATCTCTATATATCACAAATATAAACTGTAATGAAATTACAACACTTCTGTATTCACACACATTACAATACACTGACATGCAGCAAGGGCAACTCTGGAAGGAAATCCGGGGCTGCATTTTGGCTTTGAAGCTTCTTTTGTTTTGGAATTTAATTCTTTTAGTATAGTAAAAGTACAAAAGATGTGTTACACAAATAAAAACACAGTATACAGTACTGAAGATACCAGGAATGTGACATAAAAATCTCAGAGGACATGATGAGCTCTTCTGAGGAGTAGCAAGTGTCATGAGCAATGCTGCTTTATGTGTCGGTGCTTTAAGAATACAAAATATTATTATTAATAATGCAAATCAAGTAAAAAGAAATATCCAAGGGTTCCAAAATAAATCTTTATGTAAGCCTTTTAAATGAATATAATATCAGCAATAAATGCTGCAGTTAATAAAGTTTTGAATAACCCTTTATATTGGCGTTGCAGCCTGTTGTTATTTTTGGGGTTCATTACAGGAATAAATAAAATCTGCAAGGATCTTTGGATGGAGTGCAGTTGCTGGAAACACCTCCTCTCTGAGCTGCTTCTATTTTGATGTCATCTTCATTTTAGTAGCTGTAAAGTAGAGTAATGTCCTCAGGATGACAACCCCGCTGTACAATTTCACTTTAAACCAAAGCAGGTTGTCATTTTTTAAAGTGGAAAAATATTCTACTGGCAGGATTGTCAGGTGTTAAAACTACTTTAGAGAGGGGCCTTTAACCTGCTGTGTAAATTCTAGTGACAAACTGCTTTATATATAAATTATTTATTTACTTTATGTTATTTATTAATCTACATTATTAATAATTTCCTAATTAAAATTCATGACTGGTTGGTGATTTGCAAGAGCCCATGGCTGGCAAAGAAAACTTATATGAGTGTGATTTTTTGAGTATATTAAATAACACTAGACTTGATGAAGAGACTAGTATCTTGGAAAGCTAACACTATGAAAAAATTCAGTGGCACTTGAAATGCTATCCCTGTATTATTTTTATTATTATTATTTTTAATAAACAGGATTTATATAGCGCCAACATATTACGCAGCACTGTACATTCAATAGGGATTGGAAATGACAGACTAATACAGACAGTGATACAGGAGGAGAGAACCCTGCCCCGAAGAGCTTACAATCTAGTAGGATATCTGAATATCATGCACACATTAGGGAATTATTTTATATTTACAGTTGATAGTATAGTGGCTACACCTCTAATGCTTTTCCTCACCATGTACCTAATAAGCACTAATTAGCAGGAAAAATTAGCAGATCTTGGCACTCCTGAAGCATTACAGGTAGCAGATGCTCATCCCCTCTCAGAAAACTGTAAATAGGAAAAAACAGTGTTAAGAGGTAATATAATGTGTGCAAGAAACTCTAACTGGGTATAAAGTATACTATGAATGTCACATGTGAATAATTTTAGGATGGTGTTTACTAAGATCAGACAGAGATGGAAACCTGCTAAATCTTTTACTTAATTCTCACTCAGCTGTGCCAAGACAGAAATAGCAACCGCATGTCACCAGAAGTGTGGCATGTATCAAATGTCATCTGGAGATTGTTTGCATTTACTTAGGGTCACAGCAGGGAGGGGATAGAAGCCACATGTTTCAGATTGAATTTCAAGGAGATCTAAAACTCACTTTGCATTCCAGGCCGTTCCCCTGACAAATTTGACAAAAGCAAATCAAATTTGACAAAATGGTCCCCAGAAGCAGAAGCTGCCTTTGGGACAATAAAGAAGGCTTTGTGTAGTGAGCCAGTACTATATTCTATTGACTTTTCTGTTCTCTGGAGTTTTTGGTGCAGACAGATGCGTCAGATGTTGGACTAGAAGCCATGCTATCCCAGATTCAAAATGGGGAAGAACACCCCTTTGTTTTCCTCAGTCAGAAGTTAAAGGCCCTTGAGTTAAATTATGCTATCAGGGGGAGTGCGCATGCGCCGCCGATGGCACAGGACGCTCTGTGATCGGCTCGGCACCCCCTGCGACTTCTAACGGCTCCCAGAGCAGTGTCACTCGGCAGCCACACTGCAGACAAGCCCCGTTCAGCAGCGGATCACAGCAGCATCACTTTAGGCGATGGTGGGCAAATCGGGGAAGAAAGGTGGACCCCGCAGTCCACGATCCCACACACAGCGGCCTGGACCCAAGATGGCGGCGCTGGGGAACATGCACGCGGTCGAGGCCTCAGTCCCCAGGGATGGAGACCAGGACTTTCAGGCAAGTGATGAGGGGGGATCATTAGAGAGAGGATGGGAAAGGAG
>NC_092871.1:56728594-56731239 GCF_032062135.1 Pyxicephalus adspersus | reverse complement strand
TGCTAGCATTCTCCCTAGTACTCGTGATTCCAGCCTGGGAGCTCAGTCTCTGGACCATGTAGCCCCCTCAGATCCCTCCAACCTCCCTCTAACCGAGCGCAATCTCTACCTTAATCTGGCGCAACTACTGCAAGTTGAATTGGCCAAAGCTACCCTAACCATAACCACTGAAGTTCGCCAGGATTTGCAGTCCTTGGGCACCAGAATTGACATATTTGAGACGAAACTGGATGAAACAGTGCTACAGGTTTCCCAGAATTCCAAAGAGATATCCGTACTGAACACTCAGATTGAAGACCTCCAAATTAAGTTAGATGATCTAGAAAATAGGTCCCGCAGAAACAATTTTAGGATTAGAGGCCTCCCTGAATCGGTGAAAGATGTACAAGATGCTGTGCAGCGTTTCTTACGTAAAATTCTACCTGATCTACCTGAGCCACACTTTGAAATAGATAGAGTGCATAGGGCCCTGGTGACACCCAAGCCTAATGGGCCTCCCAGAGACATTATTGTCAAACCACACTATTTCTCAACGAAAGAAGCGCTGATGAAAATTACCAGGGGCATGGAACACATTGAAATGGAGGAATACCCCATTCAGATATTTTCTGATATCACACCGTTTACCATCCAACGCCGGCGGGCACTCAAACCCCTTCTACATGTGCTGATAACCCGCAAAATTAAATATCGGTGGGCCTTCCCATTCCGATTAATCTTTCTATATCAGGGAAAGAATTTTTCTTTTTCCTCTTTTGATGAGGGTGAGCGCATTCTTACGGACCTGGCCCTAATTCAGAAGGGAGATGCTCCTTATATGCAGGATAAAACAGTTGCGGCCTCGCTGTACCCTTTATGGAACAAGGTGAAAGCTTCTGGAAAACACTCTTAGAAGATGCTCTGAAGTACTTGGCGCATTGTTCAGCTGAGTAAATGAACATAATATGTGGCTGCAGAGCTACTTTGGACACTTTGCAATATGTTTCACTAGTTGCCAATGTACTCTATGCAAGTATGAAAATGGTGGATGACTTATTACTCGATGGATTACCTGAAGAGCTTAATCAGATGTTTTATTGAGTCAGTGAGCTTAACTTGTTGCTGCAATATCTGTTTTTAATACTTTGCAGTATATTTCGTCTGCAGATCTACTTTGGACGCTTTGCAGTATACTTCACTAGATGCTAATGTACTCTATGCAAGTCTGATAATGGTAGATGACCTGTTACTCGGAGGACTTCCGGCAGTGCTCAATCGGATGTTTTACTGAGTCAGTAAACATAACATGTTGCTGCAAATTCTGTCTTTAATACTTTGCAATGTACTTTGTTGGTTACTAAGGTATTATATGCAAGAATGACTGTAGTTGTTACTGTGTCACACAGAAGAGGTTTTGGGGTGATTCCGGTGCTGTTACAATGAGCGAGTGAGCATAATTGGTTATAGCAACTCTGACTTAAACACTTTACAGTGTTCCTCTACAGTTGCTAAGTCCTTATATGCTAGCATTAATGCGATTGCTAACTCTCAATCAAATGATGTACTGAAGTACTTAGTGAGATGTTTAACTGAGCCAGTGCACATATGCTGTTGCGGCGGATCTGCGCTGCATATTCTGCAGTTTACCTTACTAGATGCTATGTTCTTTTATGCAAACAGGTATGAGGTTGTTCAATGTTGACAGACAGTAAGAACCGGTTTCTTAAGTGTTCCAGGAGTTCTGTCACTGCGATGCCTTGGTTACGATTAACAGGGTAACAGAAATATGCACCTCATTGTAGCATGTCTCATCCCAAACACAGACTCTATCAGTAGATATATGTATAGATGTTACAGACTACATGGCAATAGGCTGCGGTTTCCGTCAGTGACACAAGGGGGCTGCTATTGTACTCCTTTGTACCTGACTTCCATGACCATAGTTACATGGGGCATTAGGCGCTGTATCTCAGGCAATGCTGATGAACTATCGCATTATGTCAGAACAATTGCTGGGCACTGGAAGAGGTTGGGCTCTTGTATACTTAATAACATAATGATTTAGTACTGTTTATACATGGATCCAATTTCCATTGTTTAGAAGCTGTATACCACATGCAAGGGTAAAGCACTAGAGCATTAGGCACTAGTCTTGTTGCTAAGGGATACTGTCATGCACTGTTGGCCATCAGGACAAGGTTCTGGAGGCGATGCTGTGGATCCTTCATGATATCACGCTCGCTGAAGGTGGTATTATTTAAGATTCATAGTGGGTTTTTTTTTTTTTTTTTTCTCTCCTACTACTGATTTAGTGGCTGCCGAGCCGGTATTTAGCAGGTGACTCCCGACACTGGTTTCTATATTGTTTGCACAACACAAGTTGAACGGGAGCATGTGTCTCATCAGCTTTATTTTGGGGGGCCGTGGGTGCTGGGGGGGTTCTACATGCCCTCACCTTACGGGGATTCTGACTTGTGGTCTATTTAAAGGTTTGACCCGGGTTGGACTCTCCCTGAAGAAATGGGATTCTTGAGAATTCCTGGATGTAGGGGGGGGGGGGTTGTCCCCCGACTTCAGCTTTATTTTGGGGGGCTGTGGGTGCTGGGGGGGTTCTACATGCCCTCACCTTACAGGGATTCTGACTTGTGGTCTATTTAAAAGTTTGG
>NC_092871.1:56718495-56728585 GCF_032062135.1 Pyxicephalus adspersus | reverse complement strand
CCTGGCCCTCCCTGGACTACGTAGACGCTGGTTGCATTACGGTTTGTTGAATGATAGTTACCTAGTTCTGTTCAAGTCTTTGTATGTTTTATGTTTGCCCCTGATGTACTTTCCTACCCACTGTTCCTTTTTTCCCCCTCTTACCCTTAAAGGAAATGCCAACAATTGGCCTTATCTAATACTCCATTATGCAGCCAGACATTACTAAAGGGCCATCGGCCCTGGCTGGTTTGACGGTACTATCCCATAATGTGCAGGGCCTTAATTCCCCAGTAAAACGGTCTAAGGCGTTCCATTACTATAACTCTCTGAAAGTAGATATTCTAGCCCTGCAGGAAACGCATTTCTCCAGGACATCTAGCCCGAACTATTTACATAAAAACTACCCCATTTTTTATTCTGCTAACTCTGACAGGAAAAAATGCGGGGTTCTATTGTGCTTCCGAAAACAGTTAAACTTTGCTCCCCAGGAGATATATAGGGACCCGGGAGGAAGGTTTTTGATTGTTACAGGTACGGTGGGCTTGCACCTCATAACAGTGGTTTCCTACTATGCGCCCAATGAAGGCCAAATGGAGTTCTTCCAGGTACTGCTGAAGGAAGTATGGTCTAGGAAAGGTGCCCTCCTATTGTTGGGGGACTCCAACCTAGCTCTGGATCATATATTGGATAAATCCACTGTGAGCAAATACAGGGATCCCCCTAGAAAAAGCCACAGATTCTCACTACTGTTGAGAAAATATGGCCTCATAGACTGTTGGAGAGAAATGAACCCATCAGCTAGAGATTACACGTACTTTTCGGCAGCCCATGGCCAGTACTCTCGTATTGATCATGGGTTTCTCTTATCTCCAATGCTCCCTAACGTACTTGGAGCCCGAATTTTATCAACTCCCTGGTCTGACCATGACCCTTTGGCCATTTATTTGAAGGGCTTCCAGCGGCCTCAAGTGGGCTTCCGATGGAGATTCAACGACAGTTTTGTGTCCGATACACCTGTCAGAGATGAAATTGAAACTTTACTAAAGGGCTATTTTCAAACCAACCTGGCAGGTGATACCTCACCGGCTATTAACTGGGAAGCTCATAAAGCGTATATCAGAGGGGAACTAATCAAGATAGGGGCGTCCCGCAAGAGGGCACAGAACACATTGATTGAGGCATGTTTCCAAGAATACCAAAGCCTGCAGGGACAACACAAGGCCACCCCCCAGATGGACCTGAAGTCCCAACTTGAAGCTAAACGCACTGAATTGAACATGCTGCTAACTACCAGAGCAGAAAAATCCATACGTTGGGCTTCTCATAAGTTCTTTCTATGGGGTGATAAACCTGGTAGTCTATTGGTAAACAAATTGAACCCTAGGCCCAAGTTCCTAGCCCTTCCTAGAATAAAACTTAAAACTGGGAAACTCTCCCAAAACCCTGAAAAAATTCTGGAGGCCTTTGAAGAGTTCTACAGTAAACTGTATAGTCCTGAGCTTTCCAATCGGGAAGCAGATATTGCAGAGTTCCTAAATAAGGTTAATGTACCTAAATTACATCCTAAACACAAAGCCATTATGGAACGTCCCTTTACGAATGATGAATTGAAGGGGGCTCTTAAAGCGCTAAAGTTGCGTAGCTCCCCAGGACCAGATTGTTTCTCAAACCTATATTACAAAACTTTCTGCCCAATACTTGCACCCCATTTAGTCAGCTATTTCAATTTTATACGGAAAGGAAACTCCTTAAAGGGTGATGCGAATAGGGCATTCATTAGCGTTTTACCCAAACCGGGCAAAGACCCCTCAGAGCTCGGGAACTACAGACCCATTTCTCTCATAAACTGTGACCTAAAGCTTTTGACGAAGATTATGTCTAAGAGACTTGGTGCATTTCTGGGAGCATACATTCATCCCGATCAGGTGGGTTTCATACAACACAGGCAGGCGCCTGACCAAACTAGAAGGGCTATTGACCTGATTTCAGCGGTTGATTCGGGCTGGGATGGTGGCCCACCACGTCAGGCAATGGTGCTCTCCATAGACCTCCAGAAAGCATTTGATAGCTTAACTTGGGGATACTTATTTCAGGTTCTCAATATGATGGACTTTGGAGCTCACTTTGTCAATGTGTTGAAGGCACTCTACGACTCTCCGGAAGCTAAAATAACATTAGGGGGTTTTAGCTCCAAGACTCTCTCAATTCGGAGAGGTAATAGGCAGGGGTGTCCCCTTTCCCCTCTACTTTTTGCGTTAGCAATTGAGCCTCTAGCAATAGCAATACGCAGAGACCCGAACATTAGGGGCATTACGAGCGGGCAAACCGAGCATAAATGCGCTCTCTTTGCGGACGATATTCTGATGTTTATTACCTCTCCGACGACTACGCTGCCAAATCTCATGAAACTGCTAGACGAATTTGGGTTATGTTCCGGTCTGCGAGTGAATAAGGCTAAATCCCAGGCCATGAATATCAATATACCCAGACAGACATTACAGGGACTGCAAGTCACAGGGTTTCGTCCAGGATGACAGGTACATTTGCCCCAGATACAGGATATGCGCAGAGTATTTTTCGGTTTAGTCGGACAGTTTTCCTTTTGACTTGAAGGTGGGGTTGAAGTACCAGGCTGAATGACAATGAGCTTCTTGGACAGGTGGGGAAGCTAAAGAGGCCTGGGTATGATCAGGTGTAACTGTCTCAGCTGAAATGCATCCTGGAAATTAGGCTGGGGATATCAACTACCAGCCTGCTTAATCCTGTGGCTCTGTTCTTGGCTGGTGAGCTGGGAGAAGGTCCAAGGTGAATTGTGAGTAAAGACTCAGACTTTGTTGGAAAAGCCGTATGGTTAGAGCCTTAGAGTCCTGCACAGCACTAGGTTGGGCTGGATTGTTAGTAAAGTGATCTAACAGTGAGTTAGAGGCCAAGTGGCCAGGCTATATTTTTGCTGTTTGTTTTTATTTTGCCTGTTTTTGTGTGTAAAATAGTATTAGTGAATAAAAACCCTTGTTGCACAGATAACCTGCTTGCCCTGTTTCCTGTTTGAAACATTCGTTGCTATGGGCGATCTCACAGTCAGATAAAGCCGCCACGTTCCAAGGGATTCACAGACCAAGGAATTGTTACATACAGTTAATAATGGGGCTTGTACAGGAATTAAAGCATTAATCATATTAAACTACTGAGAAATTCTTAAAGGACAATAAAAGATGTTCCCCTCCCATTTATTAGGTACCATATTATTATACAAAAAAACAGATTGAAACAAATTTCTACTAAATTAATGATGCAATCACGCTACAATAAAAGCAGCTGAATTGATCAGGGTATTCTTTTAAAAACAACGTTATCTAATTCTTGCAGGACAAAGTGATAGTTTGCCTGATTGATAAAGACTCTCAAAGACTGGAGAAGACAGACAGACTATGAGAGAAACTTGGTGATCCAGCAAACGTGGAAGGTATCTGGTACCAACTAATAGCAAATTAATGTTAAAAAATCTAATCCAGGTTTGCTAGATCATACAGGGTCTTCCATGATAGTCTATCTTCTACAGATTTGGAGGGTTAGTTATTCAGGCCTAGTGTCTCTGAAAAGGGTATCATCTGGCCTCTTTATTCTCACCTTCCCTGACCTATCTCACCACCTAGCACACCTTCCTCCTTGAAAGCTGATGTGGGCACCTGGAACTTTTAAATAGAGCAAAGCATGTGACCAGCACACCTGTGTGAGTGTACAGACCTATTAGCTGATCAAAAGCCCCTATCGGGGGCATAGCCTGGCGCATGGCAGAGTAGGAAGCATGGACTGAGGGCTCCCGTCTCCTACCTTCATTTTCTGCTCTCCTAGCGGCTCCAGCGTCATTCACCCGCGGACACATCATCCCTATGGGGAAATGGACACCAGGCACCCGTTGCGGCATTTAGCGGGCGCAGACCCGGGTGTATCGGCTTTTTTTTCAACTCGGTTGGCTCCTCCACTCCTGCAACCCGCAGTGAGCGTGGAGGCAAGATGGCACCGGCTGCAGACACACCGGCTTCACAGGATCCTACTCAGCCTCAGGTGAGCCCTGATCCTTATTCTACGACCCCAAGCAGTCCTGGAGACCCCCTAGACTTGGGTCCTCACACAGTTGGCCTCCCCTCACCTATTCTTATCAGCAGTAACACAAGGTTAGAAGCTCTTGAATCCCTCCTGAAAGTACTCCCTACAAAAGCTGCTTTTGATTCTATATTTCAAAGACTTGAGGGCACATAGAAGTCAGAAATGGCTGAGCTTAAAAGGGACATGGGAAGCAGAATGGAGGATATAGAGGGTATGACTAAGACTCTCAGGGAGCATCTAGTGAAACATACAGAAGCCCTTAATGCACACTCCATGCTCCTTAAGCAGTTAATCTATCAACATGATGATCTGGAAAATAGAAATAGGCGGAACAACATTAGATTAGGAGGCATTCCTGTGAGCATCAGCACGGAAGAATTACAGCCTGCGGTGACTGCAATCTTTAATGACTTATTGCAAAAGCCCTCAGACCATGCCATTGAAATTGACAGGGTCCATAGATCCTTGGGGCCCAAATCACAAGACCCAGCATGCCCACGTGACAATATGCAGGATCCACTCGTTTTGCCTCAAAGAAGAAATCATGGGAGTGGCTCGCACTAAAGCCTCCATATTGTTTTTCGGGCTTCCTATTCAGCTGCTGCAAGATCTCTGCCACCATACCCTGTCACAAGGAGAGGCACTCAAACCTGTCTTAGAAGTATTACGCTCAAACTATATCAAATATAGCTGGGGATTTCCTTTCAGTTAACTGTCTTTCACAATGGAAAAGCTGCATCTCTCAAGCATCTTGAGGACTTACCCTCCTTCCAGCATGCTTGGGTCTCCCTGATCTTTCAATTCCGGATTGGCCGGTTCAACTACCTCCTCTGGACCCTCCTCAGGCCTCCCCTTGGACTCCACACAAGTGAAAGTCTCTATGGAAGAGGACCTCCCTGCCTGCGACTTAGCCATTACACGATTGATGATTTTCGTTAGTCTCCTCTACACCTAAAATCCCAACCGGGATGGTCTCTCGCAAGCACGCTGACGGATGAGTATAATTCGTTTTGAAGGTTTAAGATTGTCTTCTGACACGTTCCTCTGTTGTTTTATCTTCTCCACTTTGCACTCTGCACACATGCGGGCATTTTATATCCGACCTTCTGGACTCCCCTCCTTTATGGTGCGGGATTTACATATTTGCGCCTTGCCTGTACACTCTTTAGATGTTGGAATTCTGACATGCCTGGTAATGCATAGATGTGTACAGTTCATGTTATTGCCTTACAGAATGTTTTTTCTTGTATGTTTTATGTTGGGTTTTAGGGGCACGAGAGCCCTTCCCCCCCCCCCCCGCCTCGCTGACTATGTTACTTCACTTAGGGACCTTGACGCTAGTTTTTGTGTCATACAGTTTAGTTCTCTGCCTCTGTAGGAGTACCTCTGGACTACTAGGTACTCAAAGAAAGATGGACGCCCAAATTTGATCCTAATTTGAACCTGGGGGTGATTTTTCTTTTGCTCACAATTCATACTCACGCATAGATTATTTTTTAATTGCCCAATCCTTACTTGATTTTCCACTCCAATCACACATTGGCCTGAGGATATGGTTGGACCACGCTCCAATTCATTTTGAATTGGGGCGTCTATCTTCCACAAAATTTCGTGGCTCTTGGAGGCTCAATGACTCTTTACTAGCAGACAAGGTCTGCCCGGCAGCAGTTGAAAGGGCAATAGCCACCTTCCCCCAAACTCATGACAATGATGTCACACACCCACTTAATCAATGGGAAGCCCTGAAGTGTGTTTTACATGGGGCACTCATTCAACATGGGTTATGTTTAAAGAAAGCTAGATCAGTGCAGAAATAAAATCTTTTAACTAGGATAGCCTGTTTGGAGTCTCAACACAAACAAGATCAACTCCCCAGTACTCTTACTGATTTATCAAATACTGGGAGGGAACTCCGTATTTTGGACACACCGTCTATAATAGCTTGGTATTTTAGACACACAGTCCATAATAGCTAGGGATAAAGCCAAAAGACATTACTATGAGTTTGCAAATAAATGTGGTAAACACTTAGCGCAAACAATTCTTTGTAGACCCCCAAAAGTTCCCATACCATTCATGGATTCAGAAAGGTATTAAGGTGTATGGTAACAGTGGGATTGCAAAGGAAGGTTTTTGAAACTTTTTATTTAAAGCTCCACAACCTACCCCAACCACCTACACCTTTACCTCAGCTTTACCTCAGTCAGAGCCTTCACAAGTGATGGCCCTTGAGGCACCTCTGAAACCTAAGGAGTGCCATCAAAAACTTTAAATCAGGTAAATTCTCAGGCCCGGATGAGTTTTCACCCCTTTCTTTAGGACTTTTGTTACTGAATTGCCCTCTTTGTTAGCCAATACCTTCAAAGCAGTAGTCGAAGACCATATAAACCTGCCCAGATGCTCTTGGCCAACATTTCTGTCATCCTCAAGCAAGGAAAAGACCATACTATTTGTGCGAATTATCGCCCCATGTCTTTGCTCAATGTAGACGTTAAACTTTATGCTAAAGTCCTTGCCAACAGGTTTTCCTCCCTTCTGCCTTCATTGATCCACAAAGACCAAGCTGGGTTTATTCCAGGCCGAGGGGCCAGAGATAATACAGATACTACACGAACCATTCACCTGATTGCGTATGCCAAAAAGAAGAAAATACCTACTTGCCTGATTTATATTGATGCTGAAAAAGCATTTGATAGGGTCTGGTGGCAACTTTTAGAACTGACTTTGAGACAAGTTGGCATTGGTACAGCTTTTAGAGCCAAAATTATGTCTCTTTACTCCTCCCCTAAGGCCAAGATACTTGAAAATGGCTCCCAAACAGATGTCTTTATTTAGTGCCAATGGCACTAGACAAGGCTGCCCTTTGTCCCCTCTCGTTTTTGCCTTGGTTATGGAGCACTTGGCCATCATCATGCACTTTATGCTGACGATGTACTTCTTTATATCACCTAGCCTCTAAAGTCTCTCCCTTCCTTATTTTCCGAATGATCTCAATTTGGTCGTTTTAGCAATTTTAAGGTCAATCTTTCCAAAACAGAAGCTTTGAATATTTCTCTGTCTCCAACCCTAGCTGCTCAAATTTCTAGTAACTTTCCCTTTATTTGGCGCCCTTCCCACATTACATACTTGGGCGTGGCAATCCCTGCTGATCTCTCCAGATTATATAAACTTAATAACTAAGGACCTTGACCAGTGGGAAAATTTCACTATCTCATGGTTTGGTCGGATAAATGTCCTGAAAATGGACTCCCTTCCTAAACTCTTGTATGTTTTTCAAACAGTACCCATTGCTTCTCCTAATGCCTTCTTTAATGTGCTCCATTCGCTCTCCATTAGTTTTATCTGGGGTGGCCGTAAACCTGGACTCAAACATATCTCACTATATAGGCGTAAACAACTAGGGGGTATGGGACTACCCCGTTTTGAACTATATCACACAGCTTCCATCCTCCACTTTATACTTGAGTGGCAAGAGCCTCCTAACATCAAACTTTTGACTCGACTCGACAGAACAGGCCTTATCCCCACTGAATCTTATGGCCTTGGCCTGATATCTCCACTCTATCTCAAAAAATACCCTCCTGATTCTACTCTTACTTTCTCTGCTTTGAAGGTATAGCACTCAGTATACCACCGGTTCGATCTTTTCTTTTTACCCTCTCCCCTGACCTCTTTATTTGATAATCCCTCCTTCCCCCCTAGAATTTTGGCCTTAAGCCTGTCACTTTATGGAACATAGAACTGGTACATTTATATCAGCTGATGCCAGGTATCATGGCTCACGATTCCTGCTTGGTAGACAGCTCGATAAGTTCACTAAAGACCTAGATCTCTCCACCCCCGCCAGTAGGCCTCTGACAGTTTTCGAAAAACTATGCACACTATGCCTTTTACCACGCCACCTGATCTCTGCACTATATAAAATACTTAAGGTGGTATGATTCCAGTCTACCCAGATTTAAAGCAGATTGACACAGGGAACTGGGTCAAGAATTTGCGGACTCAGAGTGGTGTGTGGCATTTGATTTAGTGCTTAAAACTTCTGTGTGTGGATACACTCAGGAGAAGAACTATAAAAATTATGTCTCGTTGGTACAGGGAACCAGTATCCTTCCATCGAATGTTCCCTACAGATTCGGATACCTGCTGGCGTTGTGGAGACAGTATTGGTACTTACCTACAAATATGCTGGGAGTGCCCTTTCCTACAACCCTTCTGGCAACGAATTTTTGACATATGCTCGAGTATGTATGGCACCCATCTCTCCCCCTCTCTGGAATTTGGTTTGCTATCCATCACCTCTGATCCTCAAATATCCATGAAGCATAGTAAATGGGGCCATCTTCTGGCTTCAGCTCCTCAACTTATCTCGCTTTTTTGGAAACAGCCTTTCCCCTCGACCCTATCGCTTTGGGTCACCAGGGTAAATGAGGTGATGAGGATGGAAGAAATGAGGGCTTTTGATTGTGATTGTATAAGCAAATTCTATTCCCTTGGGGCCTGCTGGGAACAGTATAGTACCTCCTACAAACTTAAAACCAAATTTAATGCCCACTCTTCACTGAGTGCTACTTCTTGAAATGTATTTGATACTCACCTTTTTACTTGGGGCCTCATCAGTCAGTATCCCCTCCCTTCCTTTCAACCCCCCTCCCTTTTTTTCCTCATGATAATGTTAAGTGTTTTTTTGTTTTTTTTGGAGACAAATGTACTTTTATTGTTGAGTTCTTCTTTATTTCGATTACGATGTACATTGTACATTTGATTTAATGAATCCTTATACAAATGTTTCCATTTTTGTATGAAACTTTTTTTATTGTCTCCAATGTATACCTGTTATGTAAAACCTTTTAATAAAAACAATTTGAACCATACAGGCTCCAATCACATGGCCTAGAGAGTACAACTGTCACAACTCCCATGAGCCAATGTATGGTAAAAATTAAAGGTCTGCAAACATCATTTTGTAAGATAAACATAGTAAACAGTGTCTATAGGTAAAATGTGCTAACAAAAATGTTAGATGTAATGAAAGAAATAGTAAAAAGGGTTGGACGTGCCTAATGATGAATATTGTTTTTTAGGGTACATTTTCCTTATTACCCCATTACACCTTAATAACCACACTGAATAGTCACCCTTTGAACAGCACAGCTCAGAAACATTTCTAATATTGCAAACTTTAGATTGCCGTTCAATAATTATAGGTTTTTTTAAGCAACAAGAAAAGCATTTCAAAAGAAATCTACTTGATGTAATTCACTGGGAAAGTGGAAGGCAAAACCCAGAAGACCAATCAGATGTTTAGAGCGCTTTTATTCTGCAAGAAGACAAACCCTAGTATGACCTGCGTAAAGGTTTGGTTGACACCAGAGTGTTGCCATGTTCCATGATGCAAAGTTACTAGTACAAAATCTGAATGAAAATGTCATTAGGAGGAAGCCTTACCTGCAATCTCTTTGCAAACATTAAAGACTGAGATATGAAAAACAGCATTGACAGAAGCCTGTTGGTAATTAATTCAGTGGACTGATGAGATAGCTTACTAAAGGTGTGTTTGGAAAGAATATTACCATTTGATGAAAAACACCTTGCCATGAGAGTGGATCCATTATGCTTTGGGGTTCTGAAGAAGCTGGTAAAAGAGTCAGCCAAGAGGTTAACCTACCGTATTTTTCGGGGGGGGGAAAAGTGGGTGCGTCCTATACGGCGAATGCAGGTTTAAAAAATAATTAAAACTGGTAACATACTTACCCGATCCCGCGATCCTGCGTGCTTCTCGTCTTCTCTCCTCTCCTCCTGGCTGCAGCGCATGTCTCCGCCTTCCTGCAGACCCAGCAAGGAGAAGCCTGCACAGGCGATCCCGGAAGCAAGCTGGGAGAGCAAGCATGCCCCCGCAATCCCGGAAGCAAGCCGGCGGAGAGAAACGGACCGAATTTATCCTTTTCTGATCACTCTGTGCCAATTTATCCCCTTCTGATCGCCCTGTGCCAATTCAACC
>NC_092871.1:56684459-56718094 GCF_032062135.1 Pyxicephalus adspersus | reverse complement strand
TTTAAATTGGCACAGGGTGATCAGAAGGGGAATAATCTTTCAGAATCTTTTTTTTCTAGATTTTCCTCCTTTAAAATTGGGAGCGTCTTATACGCCGAAAAATACGGTACATTGGGATAGTGTCTCCAAGACAATGATCCTCAACATATCTCAAAATCCACCATTAGCTAAATGAAGTGCATTCTGCAGTAGTTGTATACTACTTTACATTTTCAAAATTAACAAAGTATTCAGCCAGGAGAGCCCAAACTTTAGCATACTCACAAAATAAAAACCACAATGTTTACTTTTCAAACTAGAATGCAGTACTTGTGGCATAACAAAGTGATCTTTTCACAAGAAGTTAACATATACAGTCATGATCAAAAATATTGCCACTCTTGCATTTATGTCAGAAAATGCACTTCTCCAAAAAATTGTTGCAATTACAAATGCTTTGATATTGTCATATTTGTTTCTTTGGTTGGCTCTGGAAGAACACAAAAAAGCAGAGAAAAAAAAAACATTTTACGCAAAATGTCAAAAATGGCCAAAATTATTGGCTCCCTCAACTTAATTAGGTAACCTACCCTTTGCAAGAAATAACTGATGTTAATCACTTTCTGTAACAATCAGTGAGTCTTTTACATTTCTCTACTGGAATTTTTGACCACTCTTCCTTTGCTATCTGCTCCAGGTCTCTCAGATTTGAAGGGTTCCTTCTCCCAACTGATGTTTTTTAATCGCTCCACAAGTGCTCTATGGGATGCAGATTTGTACTCATTGCTGGTCACTTCAGAACTCCCCATTGCTTTATCGCTTTAACATTTGTGGGTGCATTTTGAAGTATGCTTTGGGTCATTGTCCTGATGTAAGACCCAAGACCTCTGGATGAGACCAAGTTTTTTTGACACTGGGCCCTACATTGCTCTCAGAAATTTTTGGTAGTCTTTGGATTTTATAATACAATGCAAACAGTCAAGACTACCAGTGCCTGAAGCAGCAAACCAATCCAAAACATCAGTGAACCTCCCCTATGTTTGACTGTAGGGACCATGTTTTTTTCTTTTTGTTTTCTCTAAACAGTTGAAGGATATGCGTTACCGAAAAGCTGTATATTTGTCTCCTCTGTCCAGAGGACATTCTACCAGAAGAATCATGGCTTCCACAGGTGAGATTTAGCAAACTCCAATCTCGCTTGTTTATGTTTCTTTTTCAGCGGTGGGGTCCTCCTGGGTCTTCTGCTATAGCGTCCCTTTTCATTTAGTTGGCGATAGATGGTGTGAACTGACACTAGCAGGTCAGCTTGAATTTATTTGGAAATTGATGAAGGCTTGTTATCCACTATTTGAACAGTTCTTCTTTGTAACATATCATCAGTCTTTCTCTTTTGTCCTGATCCAGAAATATTAGTTACAGTGTCATGGGTTGTAAACTTCTTTACAATTGTCCACATTGGACACAGGAACATAAAGATTTCTGGAAATGGACTTGTAGCCTTGGAAATTTCCATGCTTTTCTATAATTTTGGTTTTCAAATCTTCAGACAAATCTTTGCTCTTTTATTTCTCTATGCTCAGTGTGTTACACACAGGCCTACAAATCTGAGAGACCTGGAGCAGCTGACAAAGGAAGAGTTGTCAAATTCCAGTAGAGGGATGTAAAAGACTCATTGATTGTTGCAGAAAGCTTTTAACATCAGTTATTTCTCCCAAAAGGTGTGCAACCAAGTATTAAGTTGAGGGTGCCAATAATTTTGTTTAGGCCATTTTTGGCGTTTTTCGTTTTTTTCTCTGCTTTTTTGTGTTATTACAGTGCCAACAAAAAGCATAAACATGACAATACCAAAGCATTTGTAACTGCAACAATTTTCTGGGAAAAGTGGTGCATTTTCTGACATAAATGCAGAGGTGCCAATATTTTTTGCCGACTGTATGTGCTTTTTAGTATTATGATGAAAATAAATTTTGTTAAATATTAACAGTCAGCCTAAATAATCTTTGACTCTACTTTTGATCAAACTCATTCCTGCAATGTAATCAACCTGCCATGTGTTGGGAGCAGAGGGGCTAAAAACACACAGGTCCTGCACCTGGCTATACTCACAACAGTAACTGTAACCAAGAGCTACTGTTTTTTTGCCCATTTGACATTGCCAAAAAATTGTACTCGAATTTTGATCAGCTAAAAGCTGAAGACCTTTGAAATACAGAAAGAGGTCTGCAATGGTGATTTAATCTAGTGCCTCACTACCAAGGTCACAGAGCTATGACCTTCTTTGTGACTTGCGAAAGGTGCATATTAAGCCCAATCATGTTTGTTTTCATTTACAAAATCTGGTCCTTTTGAATGTTCAGTGGTATTTCAAGAAAAGGTTGCAAAAGAAAGACATATGTCATTGTAATTGTGGCTGGTTATTTCAATAGAGATATTCTACAATGCATTTTTCCTACCACTGAGATGTCTTTCTTTTCAAAAAATGTCTGTCTGTCATGAATACAATCTTTTTTTCATCCTTTGACCTGGTCTGACAGCTCCGCTCCCCTGATTGCTCTTGCAGCCCTTTACTAGTTGTATGTGTTCTTGGATACGCTATCAAGGAATAGGGATAGTTCTCCCTATTTGGCTGAGGAAAGCTTTCCTCAGCCAATCAGAAAGCACTAGAGGCTTTGAATGGGGAGACTTGTTCCCATTTAACCTCTAGTGCCGGGGATCACACACTGTTATCAATTGAGATAAGCGAATTTCTCAAAAATTCGATTCGGCCGGTTCGCCGAATCACTGCACACTTCACTTATTTGGGCAGTCATGGGGCCAAAACTGACCAAATACCTCAAATATGAACTCAGCCTTACAGGTCCATGTTAGCGTCAAGAAGAAGCGCACTCCTTTTACACCCTTGTCAGCTGATTCCACAAAGATGTCTACAGAACCTGTTCTATTAACCGCTTATACAAGTAGAGCCCCCCCGACAGAGTGGAGAGGGTGTCAGCACTAAGTTTGTTTTGACATCACTGATTATTTTGCCCTTCCTCTGATCCATCAGAACAATAACCCACAAAAAACGGATCCTGTCTATGGAGCATATGCCTTCACTCGGTCAGCATTTGCTCAATAATCCATCAGTATTGCTAATGCCAAAAAAAAAAACAGGAGTGAATCCAAAACAGAGATGACACGTAAATGGAACATTTGCATGTCTTCTGTGTTATGTACCCACTCCTGCTTTTGGCTACCAAATCATAAGCCAATTCTGATGGGACCATACAGGCCATTTTTGACAGGCCTTACAGGAGTCTGGAGTTGGCGACAGCATCAGGAGGCTACAGAGTGGAACAATGACAGATTGTGGAGGTGGCGGCAGCAGAAGCATCAGGAGGAGGCCACAGAGTGGCACAGTGACAGAGTGTGGAGGTTGCGGCAGCAGCAGCATCAGGCCGAGACCACAGAGTGGCACAATGACAGAGTCTAGAGGTGGCGGAAGAGTAGGCCACAGAGTGGCAGAATGACAGACTGTGGAGGTGGCAAC
Organism: Pyxicephalus adspersus; assembly: GCF_032062135.1. NCBI lineage: Eukaryota > Metazoa > Chordata > Amphibia > Anura > Pyxicephalidae > Pyxicephalus > Pyxicephalus adspersus. Next base: position 56,714,586 of record NC_092871.1, on the reverse strand, counting down.
ACCATCAGGAGGCCAGAGTGGCACAATGACATAGTGTGGAGGTGGCGGCAGCACCATCAGGCGGAGACCACAGAGTGGCACAATGACATAGTATGGAGGTGGTGGCAGCATCAGGAGGCCACAGAGTGACACAATGACAAAATGTGGAGGTGGCAGCAGCAGCAGCATCAGGCAGAGACCACAGAGTGGCACAATGACAGAGCCTGCAGTTGGCGGCAGCATCAGGAGGCTACAGAGTGGCACAATGACAGAGTCTGGAGGTGGTGGCAGCATCAGGAGGATACCACAGAATGGCAAGGTGACATAGTGTGGAGATGGCAGCAGCATCAGGAGACCACAAAGTGACCCGGTGACAGAGTGGGGTGGTGGGTGGCAATACCAGTAGACGAAGGTGGGTGAAAGAAGGAGCACTTGGCATCTGATGAGTGGCATCATGCGGGGACTTGTCTCCGAGGGGCTCTCTTATTCCTTGCTACTTTTGGGTTAGGAGCAGGAGGTGTCAGAAAATTTACCAGAGGGATAACTGGCCACAGAGTGGCACAATGACAGAGTCAGGAGGTGGCGGCAGCATCAGGAGGCTACATAGTGGCACAATGGTAGAATCTGGAGGTGGCGGCAGCATGAGGAGGCTACAGAGTGGCACAATGGCGGAGTATGGACGTGGTGGCAGCATCAGGAGGCTACAGAGTGGCACAATGACAGAATCTGCAGGATGCAGCAGCATCAGGATTTTCAGAATAAATACAGACCGTGAAAGTGGGGCCTCTTGATCCTTGCTACTTTTGGGTTAGGAGCAGAAGGTGGCAGATAACTTACCACAGGTATAACTGGCCACAGAGTGGCGCAATGGCAGAGTCTGGAGGTGGTGGCGGCATCAGGAGGCTACAGAGTGGCACAATGACAGAGTCTGGATATTTTTATTGTAAAAACAATCAGAATAAAATACAACATATCACAACATTTACAACACTCTGCACACAAACACTTCTAGAACAAAATCAAAGTCCCACCATTCTTGGCTGTAATAAAGAAACAATACTTCCCATCTGCTGTACAGGTTTATCCAATTCATGTTCATGCTTCATACTGCTCTTCACATGACAAACATCTTTATCAGAAATTTCACAGCTTTCATTCTTATCAGTACCTGGATAATCTGTTGTATGGAGTCCATCAGAGTCTGCATCATGTATAGGTTGAGAAGCAAGGGGCTTTCCTGGGGAACTTCCCCACCCAGGGCAGCCCAACCCTGGGCTAGAGCCAGACATCAGAGAGGGAGGAGCACAGACCAGCCTGCAGCTGCTTCCTCAGAAGCCACACCCACAATGACAGAGTCTGGAGTTGGCGGTAGCATCAGGAGGCTACAGGAAGGCACAATTGCAGAGTCTGGAGGTGGCAGCAGCATCAGGAGGCCACAGAGTGGCACAATGACATAGTGGGGAGATGGCAGCAGCAGCATCAGGCGGAGGCCACAGAGTGGCAAGGTGACATAGTGTGGAGATGGCAGCAGCAGCATCAGGAGACCACAGAGCGGCAAGGTGACATAGTGTGGAGATGGCAGCAGCATCAGGAGGCTGCAGAGTGGCACAATGACATAGTGTGGAGGTAGCGGCAGCATCAGGAGACCACAGAGCGGCAACATGATATAGTGTGGAGATGGCAGCAGCAGCATCAGGAGACCACAAAGTGACCCGGTGACAGAGTGGGGCGGTGAGTGGCAATACCAGTACCCGCTGGCGAAAGGTGGGTGAAAGAAGGAGCACTTGCCATCTGATGTGTGGCATCAGGCGGGTGGCAGCATCAGAGTAGTAGCTGAGGCAGGTAGCCAGAAGAAACTGGTCTCTTTTGTCAAGAGTTTGGGTCAGGCATGGATCATCTAATCAGATGCATCAGGCATTGGTGGGTGGAAATCCTGGCTGATCCACGCCTGATTCATCTTGACAAAGGTCAGTCTCTCCACATTTTGGGTGGACAGGCGAGTTCTTCTTGGGGTAACTATGGCCCCCACTGCACTAAACACCCACTCTGATGCCACACTACTGGCCGGGCAGGACAGCTTTTCCAGGGCAAACTTGGCCAGTTGCGGCCACAAATGCAGTTTGGCTGCCCAGTAGTCCAGTGGATCTTCAATGACGGCTGTCAGGGTGCACTCCAAGTATGCCACCACCTGCTGGTTCAGGTTCTGCTCTATGTCTAGCTGCTGGTCAGTAGTTTCTTAACTATGCGGGTACAGAAAGCTGCTTATCAGCGACTCTTGACTCAGGCTGCTGCTGATGGAGCTGGTACTGCTCCTGCCACCCCTCCCCAGCAGCCATGGAAGTGGAACGTGAGTGCAGAGGGCCCCCCCCCCCGCTCAGACCTGCAATAGGATGGATGATGGCGCAGATAGGCAGCGGCCAGCTGACTACATAGGATGTCTCTGTAGTAGTTCAGTTTGTCCTGCCTCTCAGCTGGTGTAAAAAAAGGCCCCCATTTTGGACCAGTAGTGAGGGTCCAACAAGGTGGAAAGCCAGAAGTCATCCCTCTTCTGAAGGGTGACAATTCGGCTGTCACTGTGCAAGCAAGTGAGCATGCAGCGGTCCATTTCTACAAGTGACTCAGAGAGACTCCCTGCTTCCATCTCCACTGCACACTGCCACAGTGTGTCTGGGTCCTCCTCCTCCAGTTCAGCCCCCACAGGGCTCATGTGGCCACGTCTCCAGTCCCCTGACCAGCCAGATTTACCAGCATCTGTTTCAGGACATGAAGCAGTGGAATGACGTTGTTCTTCCCGTAGTCTTGGTGACTGACAAATACTGACAAATACTGACAAATACTGACTTGGTGACTGACAAATAACGTGGCCCTCTCAAAGGGCCCGAGCAAACGGCAGGTGTCACGCATGAGCTGCCACTGGCTGACATCAAAGTTACACATGGGAGTACTCTTATCAGCTTGGATCATCAAGAATTCATTGATTGCCTTTCTCTGTTCGTATAGTCGGTCCAACATATGGAGGGTGGAATTCCAAGGGGTCGAAACGTCACATATCAGCCTATGTTGGGGGATGCCGTTCTGCCGCTGCAGCTCAAGGAGGGTGTGCTTTGCAGTGTATGAGTGGCTGAAGTGCATGCAAACTTTCCTGGCCATTTTTATGATTTTTTGCAGATGAGTGGAAGACTACAGGAACTGCTTGAAAACCAGATTGAAGACGTGTGCCATGCAGGGTGCATGGCTCAGCCTTCCTTGACGCAGCGTAGACACAATGTTCTTCCCGTTGTCGGTCACCATGGTTCGGATTTTGAGTTGTCGCGGAGAAAGCCATGTTTCAATCTCTTGATGAATCATACGGAGCAGTTCCTCCCCTGTGTGACTGCCGTGCCCTGCACATGTGGTATGCTGGAGGGGCACTGTGAATTGTCCCTGCAGTGGAGGCTGAGGACACGGTGGAGGATGAGGCGGCAGAGGCGGACGTTGTCGCAGGACCAGCAGTGTGAGAACGTGGATGCGGAAGCGGTGTCACCTGGCCAAGTTGCTGGTGTGGCTGTGCAGGAATCACATTCACCCAGTGGCCTGTAAAGGACATGTATTGTCCCTGACCGTAGTTACAGCTCCACACATCGGCGCTGCCTTGCACTTTGGCAGACACCGACAGGCTCAAGGACTGGCCCACCTTCTGTTCTACATATTTGTGCAGGGCTGGTACTGCCTTTTTCGCAAAGAAATGACGGCTTGGGACTCTCCACCTCGGCTCGGCACAAGCCATCAGTTCTCTGAAAGGTGCAGAGTCCACCACTTGGAAAGGGAGGGACTGCAGCACCAGCAACTTGGACAGGAGCATGTTCAGCTTCTGCGTTGGATGAGTGCACACATACTGTTGTCTCTTGGTGATCGATTGCTGACGGAATGACTGACGAGGAGTAGGAGGAGCAGAAGATGGAAATGACATACAGCTCCCTTCGGCTGAGGTGGTGGAGCCTTGGCTGCCTGAAAGCCAGTGCGTGCCACTGGGTGATGCAGCAGTTGCTGCGGCAGGCTGGACCACCACATCGGAGCCACGGTTCTCCCAGACCACTTTATGGTGATGCTGCATATGTTGACGCAAGGCCGTGGAGCCAACATTGGCACCCTGGGCACGCTTCACCTTCTGCCCACATATTCTACATATGGTCATGATAACCTCCTCCGGCGGCTTAACAAAAAGCTGCCACACCGCCAAGTAGGTGATTTTTCTGCCAACATTCCGCACTCACCATCTGCTACCGCCGCTGCCTCCGTGAACCCCTGCACCACTACTTCCTGGGCAGGTAGGCTGCTGCGAAGCATGTGGTCTACCCCGGGCACGTTTGGCTCCTGACCTCCCACTGCTGCCACCCTGCTGACTACCAGCCATGCTACCACCTTGCTGGCTCAGCTGCTGCCTCACGGGCAGGCTGCCACCCTCTTCTCCTGATGATGATGAAGCCCCTTCTTCACCCGGCTCCCAAGTGCGATCGGCTTCATCATCATCGAGTAGTGTATGCACGTCACTGATGTCCTCCTCAACTGTCTCTGGGTCAGGAGCCTGACCGCTCGAAACACCACCTCCCATGCCACTCTCCTCATCACTACTTGCCCGTCCAGTGGAGAAAGCGGCAGATGTCTCCTCCAGATCTTGGCTGGGCAGTAGCTCCTTACTGTCCTCTACTAGCTCGTCCTCACTGAGCCCACAGCATACAATACTTCTGTGGCTGAGGGAACAGAAAAGGACAGAGACAAGTTGAGGACAGGTGAGGGCACAAGGTCTGCTCCCAGGCCATGCCAACTAAGGGTTGTGTCTGACGAACCCACTGACTGTTGGCTGGGGGTGTCTGATGTCACTTGGGATGAAGTGGATGACCGAGTTACCCATTCAAGAATCGCTGGGTTGCTGGTCAAGACACGACCGCTAGATGACACCGGGAGCTCAGGCCTCTTGCTGCGACTCCTGCTGACATGCTTACTCTGCTGCTACCTCTGCCTGCGCCAGAAACATTTAGGCCTCTGCCACTCCTCTGTGCATGGCCTACCACTTCTCTATCTGACATACTTTTTCGAACTAAATAAATTGAAAGCAAATTAAAACACACCTAAATGCGACAAATATATTTTTATTTTTGTATAGAAATAGGCCACTAAACGCTTTTACCACAAATAACTGCAACAGTGAACTGCGTATATATTTTCCTTTTTGTACTCAAATACGTCACTAAACGCTTTCACCACATATAACTGCAGAAGTGAACTGAGAATATATTTTTATTTTTGTACTCAAATACGTCACTAAACGCTTTCACCACATATAACTGCAGAAGTGAACTGAGAATATATTTGTATTTTTGTACTGAAATATGTCACTAAACGCTTTCACCACAAATAACTGCAATAGTGAAGTGCGTGTATATTTTTCTGGATCTTTAAATTGCTGGAATGACAGAGCTGTATAATGGCTATTTGGATCCCCAAATAATCTTTCCCTGCACTTGTAAATCACTTTTCTAGCACTGTCCCTGGAGCCTTCTGACATCTCTCCCTGCACTAAGAAGCTGTGAAATGATTCCTCCCTATCCTTTCCCTGTACCTGTAAATCCCTTTTCTAGCACTGTCCCTAGAGCCTTCTGCCGTCAAGCGGGACAGGTGGTGTGCCCATTTTTTTATCACAATGAAGTTTCTCCTAAAACTCCCTAGTGCCTGCACACATCTCTCCCTGCGCTCAGAATGCTGTAAAATGTCTTAATCCAAGATGGCTGAGGCTATTTAAAGAGGTGTGACTTCACAGGGCTGGCTGGCTGCTGATTGTCTGCATGCATGGCATTATGGGTCATCCCACCTTCCCAGAGTTCCTTGCCACATGTCCACTCCTCACACGTGTAGCCGCCATTTTAGAAAAATTGTGATTCGTTACCACTAATCGCGAGGAAATTCAGATTCGTTGTAGCTTCGATTCACTCATCTCTAGTTATCAATAAATGTGGCCGTGGCCCCATTCATTGAGAAGATCCCTGGCACTAGAGGCTCTGTGATTGGCTGGGGAAAGGAAAATCCTGATGACGCTTGAGCTGTCATCAGGGTTTACCTTTTCTCAGCCAATCACAGCACTAGAGGTGATGAACGGGGAGACTTTTCCTCATTTAACCTCTAGTGCCCGGGGATCCCACACTGACAGGAGGATTCCAATGGCTGTGCACATTAATTTTTTTTTTAACACATTTCTTTACACACAAATTTGTGCCGTCGAATCCTGTGTTTTTTGGGTCGGGTCTATCTGAATTCGTACAGCCAAATTCGGGTCGAATACAGGGACAACCCAAATTTGAACTCCAACACTACTGTTGAGTCTAAGTTTTAGGAGGGAGCTTGACTTGATGGAAATAGATTTGAATATAATTGCATTGAATGTCTTGGTGATGAAGGTTTGGTGGACATATATATGCTCCTTAGTAGTATTACAGGTTAGTGTCATATTCTGTATGGCAGCATGGAAAGCATAGGCACCAATTAAATATTGAATGTATATTTATTATCAAGTCTATGTGTATGTATTTATAATATTACCAATGTACTAAAAATATGCATGTTATTGTTGGCCTTATCAAAACCCAATTCCTTGTTCTAAATTTCTATGAATGTTCTATGAAGGGGCCAGGCCACCAACCACTACTCCAGGCAAGGGTACATATTTTCTTGAACTTCTTTTTCCTTTTTCTCTCATTATATTGAAATATCAAATGGTCCTCCTACTACTAAAACCACCATGCCTTCTGGCATAAATACCATCTGGCCTTGCTGCCACAAGCACCACCTAGTTTTACTGCCATGAGTTCATGAAGGAATTCCTGGTAGTACTACCACATAGTTTATAATATTTTTTACCTAGACTTTACCTACCTTTTACCTAGACTAAAATGGCATGGTCTCGCTGTGGTACTTGAATTTCTTCATTTGAGCTGTTAATTTTTCCATGTTTCTTTGTTTGTATCTCTATCATGGACTCATTCCCCATTTATAAATTTATATTATTACTAAATTTTGAGTCTGCTGACTGTTAATTTTCCTGGCTCTAATACCAGGTCTTAATAATTGCCATTCATAGGTGTAAATGGGCCCTTAAGGCACACATTAGCCATAATTGCAAAAAAGTCCTAAAAGTCATGGGTGGAGCATGAATGAGTTCTCCACTTTACCCTCCTAGTAATTTGGTTATTTGATAAGCCTTTTCACTTAGTGCAGGAAAGGTATATCCAAACCTGCACTTTGCTGCTTTTTTATACAAAAAATAATATAATTAACAAAAAGTTTCTCATAGCACCAACTGGCTCCAAAATTCCTATGTTATTCTAAATCTTTTTATTAGCAAATCAGCACACTGCTAACCCCCTGGTATTACTTAACGACTGGTCAGGCTTGTTATCTTTGAAGAAGGTAAACAATGATAGCCTTTGTTTATTTTGATTATCACTCATAGAAATCATTAATGCCCTCTGCTTTCACAAGGTAGAAATGAAATAAAATGTATTTTCTGTCTTTAGTAGCACAGACAGCTTCTTGAACTTGGGATGTGAGTTATCTCGTTCAAATGCCCCATAAAATACTTCAGTCATTCATGACAAGCATACTGTCTTTCAAGAACGTGTCTAAGCTATCGCAAATGGTTTTTTTACTGTGCACACTGACACAGATACTAAAGAAAAGTAAAATCACATTCCATTCAAATAATAATGCAAGTATTTTACACAAGGCTTTCCATACATAGAAAAACAACTGAACGTTGATCTGCCAGCCTTGGGTATAAAAGCGTTGCCAGTCCGAGATACTGGCAAGGTGGTCCTTCTCTGGGTAATTTCTTAGACTTTGCAGATCTGCCAAAAACTAATAATGGGAACCTTATGTTCAAGACCATCAGGGTAAATTGGAGAAACTTTGTTGTTTAGTCTCAAGGGACGAAAGCAGTGCCATCATTTGACTGTACAGAGCTGCCTTTTAAAACAGAAACCTTGTTTATTTCACATTTGAATTTGATAGCGTTAAAGGTAATAGGTTGAATATTTAAAAAAAAAATTTAATTGCAAATTTTTTTTAAATTTCCTTTTCAACTTTTTACAAGTATAATCATAACAATACAAACATGAACTCTATAGACATGAAGAAAACTGTGAAGGTTACATGAACAAACAATGGTGGCATTGAAACAAAATATATGTCCATGGTCATATGTGACAACTGCTATAATCGGGTGTTTCAGATCTCTGCCAAAAACAACACGGTGAGCAAGATAATCAAATAAAACCATACATTCTTCTGTATATACCAATAGTGGTCATATCCATAGGGGTAAAATTTCATAACTTCAGAATACTTAACACAATACCATATAATATCACTGAGGATAAACAGGAATACAAAAATCACAAAACAAAAGTAACAAAAGACGGGACAGTAATACCATCAACTGGGTACGACTTTGGGAGGAAAGGAAGAGGTGAGGAGAGGCGGGGGGGGGGGGGGGGGTCAATAATAACTTAGTGACCCAGAAAACCAGGTATTCATATTATTTCTTCAAACTTGTAACTGAAAGTAATAAGCATCCCAGCTTTCCCAGAACTGTTCACATTTATCAATATTGTTTTTGAGAAGAGCAGTGAGCTACTCTATCAAACCGACATCCTGAATGCAAGTATTTAGGTTCTCCATAAAAGGAGGCAAAGTAGATTTCCACTTGGCTGAGATCAGAGTGCAGACTGCTACCAAAATATGGGTAATAAGTTTGAAGGTGAATTTGGGGAGACTTGCAAAGGGCAATCCCAGGAGATGATTAAGTAGATCTAGTAAAATCTGTTGTTGGGTCACCTCCCTTAGTAACTTATTGACTCGGTCCTAATAACTCTGAATAATGGGAAAAAACCAAAAGATATGTTCCAAGGTTCCCCTCTGGGTCCCGCACATGAGGTAATACTTTTAATACAATAATGCTGTTAGTCTGAATTGCAAGGATAATATTGTTTGTGCCTTTTTTTTAATTATTTAAACCTTTTTTTGTTTTTTTACATACATAATTACAGACAACACTAATCACAACAGTACCAAAGTAATACAAAGTGTTCCATAACAATGCAATCTTTTATCGTGTTTAACAGTCCGTAAGACAAAGGTATGCTTCAACATACAAATACTGCTCAAAGATGGAAATGTATGAACCCTCTTTTACAAGTAAATTCTAATCTCAAAATATTCCAATAATCAGTAATACATATACTGTGAAAAAAAATACATAAGGTGTCCAGGTGATATAAGTGAACAATATATATGGCCTCTAGAGGCCTACTAAAACCATCTTAAAAAAGTGTTAGCAATTTTAGGGCAGATTGCTTTCCAAAAATATTAGCAATCATGCATATCCACAAATAAAACAAAAATACATCAACAAACAATCATAATATCGGATGTCATTCATATAAAACAAAACATCCATAATCTGCATGGATCTTATTACTCATAGAAGAAGAAAATACTTTATCATAGGGGTAACCAACTTTTAAATCCCATTTTATCCATGTGAAGCAATTTTACTTAAAGACTTACACTTAATTCAGCTTATCCATTCTTCAATTATAATATTGAGGTATTGAATATTATCTTTAAATTGTATCCAAGGGGCCCATATAACATTAAATCTTGTGGACAAGTCTCGACTATCATGGTATCCTTCCTCCATTTCAAAATTTCCTCGACCAACTGAAACCAACACCTCATAGAGGGTTCCTTAGGATCCTTCCATGACTGTGGAATCTGTGCCTTGGCTGCATTAAGGAGGACCGGTACTAATGAATGTTTTTATCTACTCAGAGAAATATCAGTGCAATGAAAAAGTACTAACCACGGGTTGAACTCCATGGAAACACCAACTATGTTTCAACCATCTGCAAAACCTATCTACAATATCTTTCAATCACTGGCCACCATATGTGTGACATTGTCTCATTCCACAACCTCTCCAATATAATGGGGATTCCATAGGGGTCAAATGCTTCAGTTGTACTGGTATATAGTACCATCTGAAAAGAAGTTTAAAATTTTCTTCCTGTATTTTAACACATACTAATGTCTTAAGAGCCAATCCCATGATAACCTTCTTCTGAGATTCCGAGAGTGTGCTTTTAAATTAAACTTTCCATTTTCTTAAATAGTCCAGGTACCCTGGAATTTAACATTTAATTAACAGCCTATAAAGTTGCGATGCAGTGCCAGAGGGCTTGTCTTCGCTACAAAACAGGTCCTCCATAAGAGTTAAATCTTACTTAGATCTTAAAGAACGGGGTAAAGACCTCACAAAATGACAAAATTGAAGGTAATGCCAATGATGAATCGGCCTCTGTGCTTCCACAGGTACCAGTTGTACCAAAGGACAAACAGAGTTGCCTCTCACCACATAATGTGGCAATAAATTAGATTCACTCGTTTGTCCTAAACAGGGATTAGATTGCAACCCTGGTAAAAAATAGGAGTGACCCATGATTGGGAGTAAGGAAGAATTATATTGCCAGCCTTGTTGTCTGCACAACATATCCCAACATTTTAATGTAGTTAGAGTAAGGGGGTAAGTGTCTGGACCCAAATCTCTAAATTGCTTAGGAAGCCACATATCTACGTTTAAATTAACAATACATAGATCTGATTTTAAATTAACCCAACCCTTGGATAAACTATCATACTACCAGTTGAAAATCCTGTTCCATATGAAAGCCCTGTAATATTGTCTAAAATCCGGCAACCCCAAACCCCCCTCCATTCTCAGACGAAAAAGTGTTTTTAAAGGAATCCTTGCTTTCGAAGGGTATCAGATGAATGAGGAGACCATACTATTAAGGCACTTACAAAATGATGAAGGAATCTGTATGAGGAGCATTTGAAAGACAAACAATACTCAAACAAACAATACGGGAGCACATACATTTTCAACACATTGACTTTCCTTATCCATGAAAGTCTTAGTTGTTTCCAAGTTGGATATCCTTCTTAATATCAATTAACAAGGGTATATAATTCTCCAGATACAGACCTGATAAAGAAGGCGTGATCTCAATACCTAAGTATGTCAACTTATTTTGACACCAGGTAAACGGAAAATTAGCTTTTAACCTATGCACTATGCCCTGAAACATTTATGTTTAGAATCTCAGATTTGGATAAAATATTCTTGAAACTAGACAAGTATCCCTACTCCTCAAATTCAGCTAATAATTTAGGAAGGAAGATGTCAGGCTGTTGGACTATAAACAAGATATCATCAGCATATGTATAATGCGCCTGGGCACACAAACCACAGCCAACTCCAAGAATCCTTTTATCAAGCTTTATTGTGTCATCATAAAACAAGGAAAAGGTCATTCATAGAAGATCAGTCTGATTTGCGTGGTACAGATGGATAAGGCAAAGGCAGGTCAGAAACAATCCAAGGTCAGGGCAGGTGGAGTTCAGGCAGAATCAGATATCAGACCGGGTTGCTATTAGTAATGACACAACAGAGGTTAATATGAACCAACACAGGGAATGCACCCAAGCACACTGTACACACAGAGGGCTATAGCGGGCAAGGCAATGGTGTTCAGGACAGGTTCTCCTTAAATGGCCCAATGACCTTGCGCCACCTGGCACCATTTGATTGGAGGACGACTGAATCCCCTGCGACCGCAGGGAATTCAAACTAACCATCTCCCGCCCTGCGGCGAGGCAGCCGAGTGCCTCGCCCCCGGGGGTACAAGAGGCACGCTTGGTAGCACGCGCAACCTCTTCCCCCTGGGACATGCCCTCCCAAAATCTTTTAGCAACCCTAGAAATAGCTGATCTAGCTTTAACGTTCAGCATTTCCTTTAACTGATAACTGGTTTGACAGCTGCATAGCCTGTGATTTCCATTGTGATTTTCTATGTACTGCTTCCAGTTGTGAGATTTTAAACAACAATTCATTAATTCTTTGGTTTCTTTGCCTTTTCTTACGCGCCCCATGAGCAATGAGTTTACCCCTAATGGTGACCTTATGAGCTTCCCAAACATGACCGGGTGCGGTATGTTCCAAATCGTTTTCTCTAAAGAAATTACGCAATTCAATTACAAAATCCTTATTCATATCTTTATCCTGCAAAAGGAAATATTAAGACGCCATCTAAATTAGGGAGAAAATGGAGATCCCAAGCACATGATGGCCTTTACTGCAGCATGATCCAAAATTGTACGGGGAGCAATATCTACCCCCCTTAAGTCTATTCAGATGTAAATGATCAACAAAAATCATATTAATCCAAGAATATGAATTATGCACTGAAGAATAAAATGTAAAGTCTTTATCACTCTGATATAATACTCACCACACATCTTTCAGCTGCAAGATCTGTAACAATTTCTTTAACCTAATTTGTCTGAATGTAAGGCATGATTTACCAGAAGAAGTGTCTAACAAAGGCTCAAGCAGTACATTAAAGTCACCAGCGACAACTAGTAACCCTTCATAAAATCTCCTAAATTTACGGAGCGTCCCCAAGAGAAATTGTATTTAATGTTTATTAGTGCAGTATATGTTAGCAAATGTGCAAGTTTGGTCATTTAACTTCCCTTTAAGGAATAAAAATCTACCATTACAGTCAGAAACTGTATCAGTTACTTCAAATTGAGTACCCATTCTAAAACCAATAGCCACCCCCTCTTGATCTCCCTGACTGTGAGAAGCCGTAGAACCACTTAGAGAAATGCCTAGATGACACTCTAACATTTGAGTGAAAAGGAAGGTGTGTCTCCTGTAAAAAATGTAAATCTCCCCTTAGTGAATGTAATTCTTGCAGAACCTGATGTCTCTTTGTGGCAGAGTGTAGTCTTTTCACAATATACGTAATTAAGTTTATATATTTGGATAGCATAAGCTAATTATTAAAACAGCAAAAAGTATATACCCCTCTGTGCATTCTGTAGTTTCATTATGACATCCTTCTTAACAGACAAAGAAAAACACATAGTACACTTTTCAAACTCCAGATTCCTTATGAAACCAGGAACACTGTCACAGATCCCTGCAAGTCCAGGGGATCTTTGCCTCCTTTAGTGCCACCCACGTTTCACTCCCCTGCTGCCAGCACCAGCTCTCCTAAGGCATCATCTCCTCAGTACACTTCCTGGTCCAGGTCATGTGACACCCAGTCAGCTGCTCCACGACCACAGAGGACTAGAGTGTTTTGCCGACGTGCCCCCCCCTAGTCACCTAGACTCCCCCTGGTGGTAGAGTAGGATGGAGCAGGTCAAATGGCTCCATTCATCACAGGCCCTGGCCTTAAAAGGAAGTGAAGGGCAACAGGAAGTTGCCTGAACAAGGAGTTCCTTTGGCTCTGCTTGTTGTTTGTTTCTCCTGCTCCAGATTCTTCGTATACTGACCCCGACTTGTTTCCTGAATACATGCTTGTTGCTGCCTGTCCAGACCTCTTGCCTGTTTCCTGACCAACCTTGTTCTCTGCCTGCCTGACCTTTTGGCTCGTCTGAATACTCTCTTGGATTTCCCTTTGGTACTACGTTTTTGATTCAGCATGTAAGCAGTCGCCTGCCTCAACCTGGCAATTGCCCACAGCGCAACACCCTCACCTCTAGAGGCTCTGGTGAAGACTGGGCAGCTACTTAGACTCTGCTCCCTGTGCAAGTATCCACTTACCGAGCTGGTGACACAGGGGGTCCACTATCCTGCCGTGCAGCTACCGTGACAAACACAAACATCCCTTCCATATGCATGGTACTCCAAACCTAGGAAAACCCATTGTGCTGAGTAGGGGCCAAAAGAGGTCCCCAGCTGTGGAGCCTGGGAGTCACAAATGAGTATGTTGCCAATAAATTAATCATATGACAATTAATATATGCAACAAGATAAAAAACTTACAGTAAGATTTCACCTTGCCACCCCTCCCCATCAAATAAAGGGTATTTTTAGGCCTGCATAAATTCACATGGTTATAATATCTTTTTAACCCATTATTACTGTAGAACAGTCCCCATATTAAGACTTTACAGCGGCCGCCGTCAATTGACGTGGCCGTTTTCTTTGATTCTTCTGCCAGGCTGTTTGGTATGGAAATGGAGAACTAACATATTCCACGTCATGCCATCCTGGAAGAGAGGGTTTTGGTATGCCCAAATCATCACAGAATGATTCTAACTCTTCTGGGAAGCGTGGAGTAAAAAAACACTCATCTTTTTTAGCAATTAAGCAAGCTGGGAAACCTCCAACGGTAATGTATGCATGTCTCTCTTAACAATGCCAGTAGAGGTCACAATGCCTTTCGCCTGTCCAGTATGGCTTTAGCGAGGTCTGGATAAAGAGAAATATGTGCTCCTTCAAAAGCAATTGTAGAAATAGTCTTTAACTTTTCTTGAATGGCAGCTTTGTCTGAGAAGTAGTGTAAGCGACATTTAACATCTCGATGGGAATCAGAGGGGGCCTCCTTTGCTCTGGGGATCCTATGGACCCTGTCAAACCGAAGGGGGGCTGTTGGAAAGCCTAGAATCTGATTAAGCACGCCCCTACATGTGTTTTCAATTGATCTGAGCCTATGGTTTCAGGGAGACCCCTCAATCTTAAAATATTTTTAGCCTCCTCTACCCTAGAGAGAGTATGTGATAAGTCAGACCGAAGTGAAGTCACCTCTGCTTTCAAACACTCTTTCATGTCAGTAAAGTAATATCTTTCTTTGAGGCAAGGCACGAACATGCACAGCCAGGGACCCAGGAGACATTGGTTTTGACTCTTTTTAACTCTGTGAGAAAGGCACTTCTGACTGAGTGTCCCCAGAATATTGCAGCTGCCTGCTGTCTGGATTCTGAAAAGCAGCAGGGGAAGGGCACCTAGCATGGTCTCCCACTGGCGAGTCAGTTTCCGCTGCTAAAAAGGCTTTAAATGATCCTGCTGTCAGCTTCTTGGCTAGCCCGCTCCTACCTTGCTTTCTGACCGTTGTCTGCAGCCTGCTGAAGTGGATCCCAGGGATTCCAGGGAAGAAGTGATGTGGATGATGGGGGGAGTGCATGGAGCTCAGCCTAACCACAGCCGTCTGGCGCCATCTTCAGGTCTTGCTCCCATATTGCTTGTGTCTTAACCTATCTTCTTAGGATGCCACTAGACCCATGCCATGTTCCTGTGACTATAGCAGACTTCTTCCCAATGTCTCTGACATTTTGATTTCAATAGATTTGTATTGGTTTTATAAAGGTTCCAGCTTTCTGGAAGATCTTTGTGGCCAGTGCTGTTCAAGCTAAGTACACTGGACCTACTGTAAACATCACCTACTCTTTTCTTGTTACCCTTCTTTGTGACCTAAAACACATAAAATAATAATATATTTAGCAGCCAATATATTTGCTTGCAGTCTATAGAAAGCATGCCTTTATCTCCTTCTGTTTTCGAATTGTCCCTTTTTGTTCTGACAGGTTATACAGGAGCACTTACAATCTCTCTCAGCTTCTCCATGGAATTTCTCCTGCTGAAGACCACTGTAAACAGGTTCACCAGTTAACGTGTAGTTAACCCTCCTGCATTTAGCTTCACTTTGGTCATGGGGAAAAAGAATCCTGTAGATAAAACATTTGGATTATTTTACTGCACCAAGTCTAATTGGCAATTTCACACTTTGCTTGGATTTTTCTTACTGAGCTTGAAATTGGAGAAAATACCAGTATTATCTTGTATTTTTTTTAGCACCAACATTATGTAGTGCTGTACAGAGTACATAGTCATGTCACTAATGGTCCCTGAAAGAAGCTCCCAATCTAGTCCCTACTATAGTCATAGATTGTCTCTAATATAGTCTAAGGTTGATTTTGAATAAAAGAAGGTAAGGATGATGTAATACGCACATAGTAAAAAAAACACACGGTTCATTGCTGCTTCTCATATTTTCACTTTGGTCTAGTTTGACCCTATCATTTTTTCAGTTGTTCATTTTTATTATATTCCTTCAGCCAAGCCACAAAAAACATTATTCTACACCAGCCAGAAAGAGGTGGTAGTTTGCTGCCCTAGTTAAAATCATCAATCATTTATTACACTGCCAGTAAAGCAATGCTTCCTATCATAATTAACTTGACAAATAACACATAAAAATTATTTAATAGCATTTAGAAGCCAGTCAATCCTAGCAAATTTAATAAACTTGAAACTATGTGACTACAGCTGCCACAAATGCAAAGACACAGAAAAGTCAGAAGCTAGATATGTGATCACTAGGAGACTGGGTTTCAATATTTGGTTTTTTTTATCATTTGTAGCTGTAGTCCCTGAAAAATAATTATGTTATATTTTCCAACAGAGATGCTATATTTGTCATCCAGTACAATGTCAGATCATTCATGAATGTCAAGCACTGGCCATGGATGAAGCTTTACTTTATTATTAGGCCTCTCTTGAAGAGTGCAGAGACTGAGAAGGGGATGGCTAACATGAAAGAAGAATTTGAAAAGACCAAAGAAGTGCAATCGGTTTAATAGACATCATATCCATTTAAATTGAACCTTGGTATTTTACATCCTAAATGCAACTTTTACTCACTCTGTTATTTTCATACAGGAAGGTGAAAACCTGACAGATGCAGAAGAAAGATGTGAAGGTCTAATCAAAAATAAGATTAAGCTAGAATCTAAGATCAAAGAGATCACTGAAAGGCTAGAAGATGAGGGGGAAAGCAATGCTGAGCTGACAGCCAAAAAGAGGAAATTAGAAGATGAATGCTCTGAGCTGAAGAAGGACTTAGATCTGACATTGGTTAAAGTTGAAAAGGAGAAGCATGCCACAGAAAATAAGGTGGGACATGTAACACTGATCCCTAGATAAGTTACTTCTTCATTAAAAGTGGGCAGCTATATTATTATCTTGGTTAAAAACCTCACTGAGAAAATGGCTGCACTGGATGAGAACATTGGAAAGATTACCAAGGAGAAGAAAGCTCTCCAGGAGGCTCATCAACAGACCCTTGATGACCTTCAAGCAGAAGAAGACAAAGTCAAGACTTTGACCAAAGCTAAAATTAGGCTGGAACAGCAAATTGATGATGTGAGTGCATATAGCAACAAACTTAGTGGTTATTAAATTACATTTTCACTCATTTATAAGTATTCAATTTAATTGGAAGGTTCCCTGGAGCAAGAGCTTTCGTCTTGACCTTGAGAGAGCTAAAAGGAAGCTTGAAGGAGATCTGAAAGTGGCCCAAGAAACAATAATGGATCTTGAGAATGAGAAGCAGCAAGCTGAGGAGAAAATAAAGAAGTGTGTCTTTCCTTCATTATTTTCTCTCAGATTGAGTTTTTTTACCCTGGTGTCAGGATTCTGCATGTGGTGGACCGAGTGGACAAATTACTGGGAGGGCCTGGACAGGACCCAGCTGTCATGGTTCAAGTTGGAACCAATGACAATATAGATGGAAGATGGAGGATCCTTAAAAATCAGTTTAGGGAACTAGATTTCAAGTTGAAGAAAAGGACCTCCATTGCTATGTTCTCTGGAATATTGCCTGTGCCATGCACAACACAGGAAAGGCAGAGGTAGCTTAGACAGCTAAACGCATGGCCTAAGTTCTGGTGCAAAAGGGAAGGGTTTGGGTTCAAAGAGCACTGGGCTGACTTTTCATTGGGGTACAACCTGTATGCCAGAAATGGTTTGCACCTAAATGAAAGGGGGTCTGCTGTGCTAGGGGAAAGATTTAGGGGAATGGTGGAGGGATATTTAAACTAGGACAGAGGGGGGTGGGACAGTAAATAAGGTGGCAGAAAGGTTAGTCAGGGGTCAGACACTAGTGAAGGGTGGATTTGGGATAGTTGGGGGGAGGGTTATGGATAATTGTAAGGAGCTTCCCATGTTACAAACAAACATTACAATTTGCAGTACTAGTTGTACTGAAAAACAAAAGGATTTGGCAAACAATGTTGGTAAATGCAGCAATGGTTTAAAGAGCCTGTTCACCAATGCTAGAAGTCTAGCAAACAAGATAGGGGAGCTGGAAGCCTTAATAAGTGAGGAGAATTATGACTTAGTTGGCAATGCTGAATCCTGGCTTTGTTCTTCGAATGACTGGGCTGTCAATATTCCTGTGTATACTCTCTTTCGTAAAGACAGAGTCAAACGAAAGGGTGGTTGGGTCTTTCTGTATGTGAGAAGTGATCTAAAAGTGAATGTGAAAGAAGAAATTGCGGATGAACAAGTGATAAGGTTGAGGCATTATGGGTGGAGTTGAATAACACACAATTAATTATTGGAGTCTGCTATTGGGCCCCTCAGTCCTTTGGAAGAAATAGAGCATCAACTACTAGCACATATGGAAAAAGCAGCAAAAAGTGGAAGTGTTTTAATCATGGAGGATTTAAACTACACTGACATTTACTTGAGTAATGGCACTACAGTAACAGCAAAAAGGAGGAAATTTGAGATTTTAATACAAGATAATTTTATGGTACAGTTTATGGAAGCCCCAACTAGAAATTATACTCCTCTTGACCTAGTTCTTTCTAACAATGCAGAGCTTATACCAAATGTGCATATAAAAGAGAATCTGGGTAGCAGTGACCATAATATGATTTCATTTAATGTAAGCTGTAAACAGGAAGCAAAAACAGGAAAGATAAAAACATTTAATTTTAAGAGAGCAAATTTTCCATTATTAAGGGCTGCTCCCTGTGACTTGGACTGGGAGACAATATTGTCCTCAAAGAACACAGAAGAGACAGGGGAATGTCTGTTCTACAAAAGCACACAGAAAAATATATTCCAATGGGTAATACGTTTAGAAGGCTAAAATTGAAACCTATGTGGCTCACAGCTGATGTTAAAAAAGCCATAAGGAACAAGAAAAAAGGCATTCCAAAAATATAAAAATGAAGTATTATCTTCATCATTTTAAAACTAAAAAGAATGTAACAAAAGATGTAAAAAGGAGATAAAATGTGCAAAACTTCAAATTGAAAGACAAATTTGCAAAGGAAAATAAGGCAAACCCCCCAATTTTTTTAAATATATTAATAGCAAAAAGATTAGATCAGAGCATGTAGGCCCCTTAACCTCCCTAGATGTAACCCCGAGTGTGACTCGTAAAAAGTTGCTAAAAGCGGTAACCCTGAGTCACACTCGGGGTAGGTAATCCTATGGGAGGTAGTCGAGCCTTACCTGATCCACCGGCGTCCCGCATCGTCCATCGCTGTGATCTCCGTCTTCTTCTCTCTTCTTCCGGCCGGCTTCTGCATCTGATGAGACACTGGAGAGTTCCTGGTGATGTCGGTGCGTGTGTACGTTGCCGGTGGGGCGGGGCGGGAAATTCCAAATCCATTGTATTGCATTCAATACAAAATAACTGTATTGAATGCAATACATTGGATTTATATGTGTAAAAGCAGTATATTGTTTTCAAGAACATTTATTTTACAGTATATATATATAAGTATGAGTATAATATGTATTTAAAAAAAATAAAAAAAATTAAACATTTTTTTTTAAAAATATATAGATTTTTTTAATTTATTCAGTTTATTATTTTTACATGATTTTGTGTTTCAAACTCTATTATACCCATACTATTATATTATACTGTAAAATAAATTTTCATGAAAAACAATGTACTGCTTTTAGACATATAAAACCGGAAAGAAATGAACTGCTAGGGAGGTTAAAGAATGTTGCTGGGTTGGTAACTGGGGATAAAGAAAGGCAGATTTACTAAACACTTTTTTTAGCTCTGTGTACACAAAAGAAAAATGGCAGAGCTCAAGTCCAAATTCATAATGGAAAATTCACTGCCTTAAATGAGTCACAATGGCTCAGAATTGATATGATTGAGAAACAGCTGGGAAAAAATAGGGTTGACAAAGCACCAGGACCTGATGGATTACATCCATGGGTCCTCAAAAAGCTGAACTTGGTTATTTCAAAGCCATTATTTCTAATTTTTAGAGAATCTTTAGTCACTGGCAAGGTACCAATGGATTGGCGTAAGGCCAATGTGTTTCCTATGTTCAAAAAGGGAGCAAAGTCATTACCAGCTAACTACAGACCCGTTAGTTTAATGTCTATAGTTGGAAAGGTCTTAGAGAGTTTGATAAAGAACCACATAGAGGAGTTTCAGCTAGAAAATAATATTATAAGTGATAGTCAGCATGGCTTCAAGAACGACAGAAGTTGTCAAACAAATTTACCCTCTGTTTATGAGGAAGTAAGTAAACAGGTAGGCAGTGGAATAGCAGTTGATATAGTGTACTTGGACTTTGCTAAAGCATTTCACACTGTGTCCCACAGACAGTTAATATGCAAGTTAGGGTCAATAGGTTTAGAAAAGTCAATCTGTAAAATGATACAGAACTTGCTTAAAGATCGCATCCAGATAGTTGTAATTAATGATCCATACTCTGAATGGTCTAGTGTTATTAGTGGTGTATTCCAGGGTTCGGTGTTGGGACCTTTACTGTTTAACATCTTTATAAATGATATAGAGTTTGGAATTAAAAGTACCATTTCTGTGTTTGCAGATGACAGCAAACTATGTAATGGATTTAAGTCCATACAAGATGTCTATAATCTACAAGCACACCTGGAAGTACTGTTTGATTTGGCAGCCAAGTGGCAAATAATATAGATAAATATAAAGTTATGCACTTGGGGGTTAACAACATTCATGCTTCATACTGTCCAGGAGGAATACACTTGGGGGATTCAGAAATGGAAAAGGATCTGGGGGTTCTGGTAGATCATAGACTTAATACCAGCATGCAATGCCAAGCTGCAATATCTAAAGCTAGCAAAGTACTTTCTTGTATTAAAAGAGGTATAGACTGCAGAGATGAAGACATAATCCTGCCCCTGCAGGATTTGCCCTACAAAGCATTGGTGTTAAGGCGATTTCCTATTGATCCCGGATCAATATTTCCCTCTTTCTAATAGCTTCTGTTTACAGCACTGGAAGAATGTAACACAAACAATTTAATGTGTTGTTAGATCATTCTCAAAACTTTATTGTTTGCACACAGTTTATGTAACAGTTCAAAGGCATGATCAGTGCATGATCACATGACTACAGACAATTAGCAGACATAACAGATGTCCTTGTGGTTCTCCTAGAAGAAGATATTTTTGTCAAAGTAACAGGTATATGGCCTTAGGGAGGAAAGGAAGAGTTTCAAGGCAAAAAGGGGGGAAGCGGATGTTAGTTTACTGATAAGAAGAGTACAACTACTTTCAACATAATTCAATCATCTACAAGACATAACAAAAGTACAAAAATAATTAACTACAAGAATCAGCAAAATTCTTCAGCTCCTTACATTCCCTCTTATATAAGACTATTTTCCCTCTTATATATAACTACTTGACCTCATACCTCTGTTCCTTTACATACAAATAGACAGCTCCAGGTTCTTAGGCATACATAACTTGTGGGAGCTGAGTGATTCTCTGTAGTACTGTCATCCTACAGTAGGGTATTTCAGAGGGGTTACAAGTCATATGGTAACATACATCTCCCTGGGTAAATGAAAGGATCTATTCAACCTTTATCAGTACACCCTGGTCAAGACTGGAAACTGCCTTCACCTCTGACGCGCCAGGAGACAATTCTCAAGAAGACACGCACACAAGGTATGTGGTATACAAGAACTGTCTAAAGTTTATTGATGTGTCATACATTTATATAGTCACTTTTGGTTAGTACTGCCCAAGTGCAAACATATGAGTTATACAATACATACATACATATATGGTCATAGCAACATTAGGGATATGTCTGTCACATACACTTAGAATATAGAGAACTCACAGGTTCCTGTTTTGACTTGTGGTTAAACATGTTTCGTTACAGATAAGGCCCCTGACAGTTATAGTTTGCGGTTAGGGCTCTGTGACATGCAATAGTTTGTTCTATTTTTCCTTATGCAAGCAAAACAAGATATCTCTTAATACATATATATAGGACAAAGGTTCATCTGGAAGCACAACTCACAAAATGGATGCTGTCAGAACAAGATGGAGGTTTCTACTCCCTTCAGTAATATTTATAGTATGTGTAAAAATCATACATTTTTCCAGGGAATCAGAGGTTCTACAGTTGTTGCAAAAGTTATACGGGTTATGGAGTAAACGTATATCACTTTCAGTAACATCAGTGTCATTGAGGATATTGCTAAAGACTCTAAGCAGTATGCTGACTGGAGTGGAGACAGCAATCAAACAAGAAGTTAACATATCTTGAGTCCTATGCAAATCAGATAAGCAAAAACTAGAGCTTATTTATTTCTTTGGCAAGACGTTCCCATATGTTACCACGGAAGTCAGTCCAATCTCTATACTCAAATCCTCGCTGGTGCATAGACAGGGTAGAGTCATTCTTTAGGCTATGGCTTGATTGGAGGCAAATTAAAGGCAAATCTTGAGGGTGATAGTGGCAAGTTGTTGTGACCCAAACAAGGCAAAATATGATCATCAGGGTTCCAAAACTGCAGACAAGCATCCGGGCTGGTACTTGTGGATCAAGAAGCATTTTCACTCTTGAAGCGTGTATCCAGGCGGGTCCTCCACTGGTCAGCACGGCTGTTCTAGTGATGGCTTGCACAGTGACCGGAGGTCCAAAGGGCGGATCCAAGGATTTGTGCTTGTGTCTGATTTTGAATCCTGAATTTGTTGTAAGTCCCCCAGTAGTAAGATAAGGGGTTCTTTGGCCCAAGGGGTGGGGAATGGACGTCCCATTAAAATTTCAAAGGGTGATAGCCTATTAACTGGATTTGGTGTCATTCTTATTTCTGCTAGCACGACTGGTAGGTATTGGTCCCACTTATGGAATGTCCCTCCAGTTGCTTTCCTAAGTTTGTCTTTCAATGTCCTATTCATCCTTTCTACTACTCCAGCACTCTGTGGGTGATATGGGATGTGGAACTTCCATTCTATGTTCATTATTTTTTAATTCTCCTGCATGACTTTAGAAGTGAATGGAGTGCCGTTGTCTGAGCTTATTCTCATTGGCCATCCAAATCTGGGGATGATCTCCTTACATAGTATCTTAGCTACTGTCCTTGCATTTTCTTTCCTGACTACAAAAGCTTCTACCCATCTGCTGAATCTGTCTGTAATCACTAACATTATCTGACATCCATTGGAAGCCTTTGGCATGTGTGTGAAGTCAATTTGTAACTCTTGAAATGGACCCTGTGGAGGTAACAAATGTTCATGTTGTCCTGCTTTCTTTCCTTGCACATTATTATTAGCACATGTTAAACAACGGGAAAGTATAGCTTGTGTGTGTTCCTTTAAATTCAGGGGACAAAATTGCTTGTTTATTTCTTGTGTTGTGGTCTTAATGCTTTTGTGTCCTATACTGTGAATTTGAAAAACAATGAGAGGTACTGCTATCTGGGGCAGCCCTACTATTCCTCCTTTTGACCAGATTCCAAAGGAATCTAGGGTAAAACCTTCCTTTTCCCAGAATGCAATGTCCTGTGAGGTGACGAAGGACTGTAATTGTGTCAGAAGTGTGTTGGTTTCAGTGGAAGCTGGGATGGCGAGCAGAAGTGTATCAGGGGGGCTAGTGGTGGGTATGGTAGACTGAGCAGCGGCTTTGGCATGAAAATCTGCTAGTCCGTTGCCCCTGGCATCGAAGGATTTGGAAGAAGTGTGTGCTTGACATTTAACAATGGCTATTTGTTTGGGGAGGTGAATGGCTTGTAAATGTTTTGACATTATTGCCGAGTGCAGAATGCGTTTTCCATCAGCTGTGGTAAAACCTCTTCGCTGCCAAATGGCTCCAAAATCATGTACAACTCCAAAAGCATAGCGGGAGTCAGTGAATATGTTTACAGCTTTTCCTTCCATAATTTCACTGGCTCTGGTGAGTGCTATCAATTCTGAGGCTTGGGAAGAGTTACCAGAGAGTGGGGCAGTTTCAAGGACCCTGTCTGGGAGCTGTACCATGGCATATCCAGCTAAATAAGTTTTGTCAGAGGGTCGTGAAACAGGACCCGTCTACAAAAACATTTTCTGCTAGAGGAATAGGTGTTGTGGATAAGCCTGAACGTGGTGTTGATGTGTTATCAATTTCAGTGATACATGAGTGTGACTCTGGCACTTCATCCTCCGACCCTTTAGGACCTAAGAGGGCATTGAGCATAGCGACAGGACCGCTGGTAGCAGAAGCATATTTTACACTTAATCCTGCAGTGGATGTTAGGATAACGTCATACCCGGACAACCTTTGTCCTGTTATGTGTTGAGTGGTTAAAATCTTAAGCAAGTGTAGTACAGCATTGGATGTGTAAAGTATCGTCTTGTGACCCAAAGTTAGAAGTGAGACACTTTCTATAGCCATTGCACACGGCGCCAGCACACGCAAACAGGCGGGCATGCCTTGCACAGTAACAGGCAGTGTCTTAGGGACATATGCCACAGGCCTCATTTTACCTCCATGCATCTGAGCAAGCACAGCAGCGTGGATTTACAATTCTCTCTTGCATACAATACAAATGGTACATTGAAATTCGGCATTCCCAATGCAGGGGCAGGGATTCTTTTAACACCACATATGCTTTAGTCATTTCATCAGACCATTGAATGTTATTAGGGGCACTGGGGGTGGTACTGGGACGGAGCTGTGAGTCCCAATACAAGCTGTCAGGGATCCAGTGTCTGCAGAAATTGATCATGCCAAGAAAGCTGAGCAGCTGTTTTATTGTCTGTGGGCAAGGCAGACTGGTAATGGCATGTACATGGCTGGGGGCTAGCAGCCGGGTTCCTGGGCTTAAAAGCATTCCCAGGAATGTGACCTAATAGAACTGATTTTTTTCTGTGATACCCTCTGTCCTATCTTTTCCAAAAAACACAACAATGAAATAGTATCCTTCTGACATGCCTCCTGAGATGGGCTACACAACAATAGATCATCAACATATTGTAATAAAGTTGAACCATGCTGCGGCTGCCAGTTGGCAAGGACCTGCTGGAGGGCAATTGAGAAAACTTTGGGTGAGTCAACAAAACCCCGGGGCAAGCAACACCAGGTGTACTGCTGTCTCTTGAAAATAAAAGCCATAAGGGGCTGAGTCTCAGGCGATAATGGTATAGTGAAAAATGCATTGGCCATGCATTGACTAAGAAGTCTGTCAGTAACTGTCCTACTTCTAATGTGATTATTGAGTTTTCAATAATGGTGGTGGAGTCTTCCTGTGGGCATCCCCTATGCTTGATGTG
Source organism: Pyxicephalus adspersus (assembly GCF_032062135.1). Lineage (NCBI taxonomy): Eukaryota > Metazoa > Chordata > Amphibia > Anura > Pyxicephalidae > Pyxicephalus > Pyxicephalus adspersus. The sequence continues at coordinate 56,689,367 of NC_092871.1, read as the reverse complement.
GTTTGCCTCCCCATTGTATGGGGTAATTTGGGGTAGGATGGTTGTAATTGTGAGCTGAATGTGGCTGCATTGGCGTGCTATGTGCTTGCTGTTGTACTGACTGCTGTTGGTGTGTAGTGCAGTCCCTGGCCCAATGACCTTCCTGTCCACAGGCAAAACATGCTTGATTCCTTCTAACATTTCCATATCCTCTATTGTCGTTCCTGTCCTGTCTACCTCCTCTGCCTTTACTTTTTTCCTCTATACCCTTCGGGTTTTTCTGAATAATGGAGTCCCTGCACATGGGGCTTTGACGGTTTAGGTAGCTCAAAGCAACCTGCTGCGTATTTAGTTAACAATTGTCCCATTATATCCTGGGTAATATGCTCCAATTATCAATATTCATTTTGGCAGTTTTAGCATGTTCAGGGATTATTCCATTATTCAATTACTGTGTAAAAACAACATTTAAATCTCCTCCTAATCCTAGACCTGCCTCTTCCTTCCACACTTTCCTAAACCTTCAAGCATAATCACTTACTGTTTCTCTTGCTTTCTGTTTGCATGCTAATGCTGTGGCCATTGATTTTCTATCGCCATGTATCCTAACAAATTCATTATGCACTTGGTCCCACATAATTTGATATTGTTTGTCAGTAATGAGGGGATAGTGCTTTACAGTGGTCTCATCTGGAGATAGTATTTTTAGGGCTGGTATTTTTCCAAAATCAACACCTCCGTCATCAAAATTTGCATATCCTGTCACTCCTACAATGATAAGTCTAATGTCTTGTACTGTAAGTTGCTGGTCTTGTACCATTCATGTACCAATCTGGGGCATTTTTAATATTGTCATTGAGGTCCTGTGTCCTCATTGGTTTAATAATCTTTTGATCTCCCAAGGTAATAAAAAGCATTGTTACTGAGCGTTCATTTTCCTCCTTAGAGTTAAAGTTTTCTGAGTTTACCTTGGATCGAGTATTGTGGGCTGAGCTTGTCTGTGTCTGTGTTTTTGGGGTTAAGTACACAACAGCGGATGATGTGTAGTGCTGCTGCTGGGTGACATAGGACTAGTGGGGGGTGGTAATAATATCTGTGACTGCTTGGCCATTGTTTTGGTAAGAGGAAGGGCTGAGGGGGAATCCTGTTTAACGGTTTGTTGCTGCACAGACTGTATTAGACAGATATCAAGCTCGTAATCCTCATTCTCCTGTGTTCTCCCTTGTGTTTCTGCTGTTAATTGTGGATATAAGGGTGTATACGGGAGTGGAATAGAGGATGTGATTTGGGCAACAGTTTTCCCTTTACAGGGATTGTAATCTTTCCAATACATTTTCAAAGTGTACCAGACTTCCCCACAAGCCTTGATGTATTGCCAGTCCCACTTGGGAACTCGTGGATCTAATTTATATCCCCATCCGTCTCGATTACTGAGACACATTCCTAAGATACAACTGATATAGAATTTAGAGAAGGATCCTTCCAGTGGGAAGGGGTCAGGGCATTGTAGGTTTTCAGTGCCATTTTTCAAATGTAATGTAAAATGGTCAGTGTAATAGTCTCCTGCTCTGCGATTTACAAAATCAACAGGAATTTCCCCTGGAATAATATAAGGAATATCCTCATCACTGGGTGACATGGCTGTGGGTTTTTTTTCTGTCTGATTTTAATGCATTTCTTTACATGTTTTTTTATGTGGATCTGGAAGCTGTTCCTCCTTTGTGGAATTCCCCATAGTATAAGTTACAGTATAAATATCAGACGGTTGTACACAGTTATTGTTAGTTCAGTTAGTTCAGTTGGTAGCTGCAGTGCTCGCTGACGTCCTGTTCCCAGGACTGCTTACCAAAACGCATCTTAGGTAACGTTACTGCTTGCCCGAGGCAACCACAACAGTGAGGATTGACCCAAACTCACCTTGGCAACCAGATTAGAACACAAACCTATTTTATATACAATATTTCTTAGACTTCTATATCATGCAACAAAATTCTTATACTCTATACATTAAACAGAACCCATCAGTGTGCACATATTCAATAAAAGATTTCCCAAATCTTTCTACGGACCCAGTCCTTCTATGAGGGAGTCTACACTGCCACAGTGTTTGGGTTCGTAAGATATCTACAGGGACCCAGGGGAGAGCAGAGGTAGAAAAGAAAATTACTACTTACCTGATCCTGGTCTTTTTAAGGTAGGTAGATATCCCACTTCTGACACCAAACTGTTAAGGCGATTTCCTATTGATCCTTGATCAATATTTCCCTCTTTCTAATAGCTTCTGTTTACAGCTCTGGAAGAATGTAACACACGCAACTTAACATGTGGTTAGATCACTCTCAAAACTTTATTGTTTGCACACAGTTTATATAACAGTAACATGACTACAGACAATTAGCAGACATAACAGATGTCCTTGTGGTTCTCCTAGAACAAGATATTTTGTCAAAGTAACAGATATATGGCAGTAGGGAGAAAAGGAAGAATTTCAAGGCAGAAAGGGGGGAAGCCGACGCTAGTTTAGAGTACAACTAGTTTTAACATAATTCAATCATCCACAAAACATAACAAAAGTACAAAAATAATAAACTACAAGACTCAGCAAAATTCATCAGCTCCTTTCAGACCTGTCACTTGAATATTAAAGAGCACCTGGCACATCAACATTAAAAAGGACCTGTCACATTATTATTAAAGAGCACCTGTCACATCAATATTAAAGAGCACATGTCACTTGAATTTTAAAGAGGACCTGTCACATGCACAAAAAAGAGGACCTGACACATAAACAATAAAGAGGACCTGTCACATTAACAATAAAGGGAACCTGTCCCATGCACAATAAAGAGGACCTGTCACATGAACATTAAATAGCACCTGTCACATCAATATTAAAGAGCACCTGTCACACCAATATGAAAGTGCACCTGTCACATCAATAATAAGGAGCACCTGTCACATTAATATTAAAGAGGACCTGTCACATGCACAATAAAGAGGACCTGTCACATGCACAATAAAAAGGACATGTCACATGAACAATAAAGAGGACATGTCACATGCATAATGAAGAGAACCTGTCACATGAATATTAAAGAGCACTTGTGACATCAATAAAAAGAGCACCTGTCACATCAGTATTAAAGAGCACCTGTTACATCAACATTAAAGAGCACCTGTCACATGAAAATTAAATAGGACCTGTCACATGAATATTAAAGAGCACCTGTCACATGAATATTAAAGAGGACCTGTCACATTAATATTTAGGAGCACCTGTCACATCAAAAACTAAAGCGCACCTGTCACATCTTTATTAAAGAGCACCTGTCTCATGAATATTAAAAAGCATCTGTCAAATGAATAATAAAGAGCATCTGTCACATTAATACTAAACAGCACCTGTAAAATCAATAATAAAGAACACTTGTCACATCAATAATAAAGAGCACCTGTCACATGAATATTAAAGAGCACCTGTCACATCAATATTAAGAAGCGTCTGTCACATGAATATTAAAGAGCACCTGTCACATCAATATTAAAGAGCAGATTTCTTTGTATTGGACTCAATACAGCTTTTTTGTATTGAGTTCATTACAAAGTTATTTGAATTTCCTGCCCCGCCTCCCGCACGCCTCCCTCCCCGCACGAGGCATGCAGCAGCGTCACCAGGAAAGCCCGGAGATCGTCACTGCACTCGCCGGAAGAAGAAGGAAGAGGGCAGACGTGTCCGAAGGAGCTGCGAGGACCTGTCACATGCACAGTAAAGTGGACCTGTCACATGAACAATAAAGAGGACGTGTCACATAGATAATAAAGATGACCTGTCACATGCACAATAAAGAAGACCTGTCACATAAACAATAAAAAAGACCTGTCACATGCACAATAAGGTGGACCTGTCATAAACAATAAAGAGGTTCTGTCACATGAATATTAAAGAGGACCTGTGACATGAATATTAAACAGCACCTGTCATATTAATAATAAAGAGAACCTGTCACATTAGTAATAAAGAGCATCTGTCATAGCAATATTACAAAGCACCTGTCACATGAATATTAAAGAGGACCTCTCACATGTACAATAGAGGACCTGTCACATGCACAGTAAAAGTGGATCTGTCACATGAACAATAAACAGGACGTGTAACATGCATAATAAAGATGACCTGTAAATTGCACAATAAAGAGGACTGTCAAACAATAAAGAAGACCTGTCACATGAACAATAAAGAGGACCTGTCACATCAATATTAAAGAGGACCTGTCACATGCACAATAAAGAGCACCTTTGACATGAATATTACACAAAACCTTTAATATGAATAATAAAGAGCACCTGTCACATCAATATTAAAGAGCACCTGTCACATCAACAACAAGAAGCACCTTTCACATGCACAGTAAAGTGGACCTGTCACATTAACAATAAAGAGGACTTGTCACATGCAAAATAAAGAGGACCTGTCACAATGTACAATAAAGAAGACCTGTCACATAAACAATAAAGAGGACCTGTAACATACATAATAAAAAGGAACTGTCACATGAATAATAAAGAGGACCTGTCACATGAAAATTAAAAAAAACCTGACACATCAGTATTGAAGAACACCTGTCACATCAATATTAAAGAGCACCTGTCACATGAATATTAACGAGGACCTGTCACATCAAAATTAAAGAGCACCTGTCACATCAATATTAAGGAGGACCTGTCACATCAATATTAAAGAGGACCTGCCACATCAGTATTAAAGAGGACTTGTCACTTGAATAATAAAGAGCACCTGGCACATCAATATTAAAAAGGACCTGTGACATTAATATTAAAGAGCACCTGTCACATGAATTTTAAAGAGCAGCTGTCACATCAATAATAAAGAGCACCTGTCACATCAATATTAAAGATCATCTGTCACAT
>NC_092871.1:56669195-56683914 GCF_032062135.1 Pyxicephalus adspersus | reverse complement strand
ACCTGTCACATCAATATTAAAGAGGACCTGTCACATCAATATTTAAAGAGGACCTGTCACTTGAATATTAAACAGCACCTGGCACATAAATATTAAAAAGGACCTGTGACATCAATATTAAAGAGCAGCTGTCACATCAATAATAAAGAGCACCTGTCACATCAATATTATAGAGCACCTGCCACATCAATATTAAAGAGGACCTGTAACATGAATATTAAAGAGCTCTTGTCACATGAATATTAAAGAGCTCTTGTCACATGAATATGAAAATAAAGGGGACCTGTCACATGCACAATGAAGAGGACCTGTCACATGAACAATAAAGAGGACCTGTCGAATGAACAATAATGAGGACCTGTAATATGCATAATAAAGAGGAGCTGTAACATAAATGATAAAAAGAACCTGTCACATGCACAATAAAGAGGACCTGTCACATGAAAAATTAAAGAGCACCTGCCACATCAATATTAAAGAGAACCTGTGACATGAATAATAAAGAGCAACTGTCACATCAGTTATAAGGAGCAAATGTCAAGTGAATAATAAAGAGCACCTGTCACATGCACAATAAAGAGGACCTGTCACATCAATATTAAAGAGCATCTATCACGTCAATATTAAAGAGCACCTTTCACATCAATAATAAAGAGAACCTGTAACATAAATAATAAAAAGCACTTATCACATCAATATTAAAGAGCACCTGGCACATCAATAATACAGAGAACCTGTCACATGAATATTAAAGACCACCTGTCCAATGCACAATAAAGAGAACCTGTCACATGCACAGTAAGGAGGACCTGTCACATGCATAATAAAGAGCACCTGTCACATTTATATTAAAGAGCAGCTGTAACATCACTGTTAAAGAGCACCTGCCACAAATATTTAAGAGCACCTGTCATATCAATATTAAAGTGCACCTGTCACATTAATATTAAAAGGAACCTGTCACATGAGTATTAAAGAGCAACTTTCACATCAATAATAAAGAGCACTTGTTACATTAATATTAAAGAGCACCTGTCACTTGAATAAAAAGGAGCACCTGTCACATCAATATTAAAGAACACTTGTAACATCAATATTAAAGAGCACCTGTTACATAAATAATAAATAGGACCTGTCATGAATAATAAAGAACACCTGTCACATGAAAATTAAAGGGAACCTGTTCTCAATAATAAGGAGCACCTGTCACATGAATAATAAAAAGGACTTCTCACATGCACAATATAAAGGACATGTCACATGCACAGTAAAGAGGACCTGTCACATGAACAATAAAGAGGACCTGTCACATGTATATTAAAGAGAACCTGTCACATGAATATTAAAGGGCACCTGTCACATAAATAAAAAAGAGCACCTGTCACATCAATATTAATGAGCACCTGTTACATCAACATTAAAGCGCACCTGTCACATCAATATTAAAGAACACCTGTCACGTGAATAATAAAGAGTAGTGTTGATGTTCGAATTCGGGTTGTCCCTATATTCGACCCGAATATAAGCTTTCATAAAAGCTTAAAAACGCTTGAAAAAGCCTCCAAAATGTGGGAAACCGCCCTTTAGAAATTAATGTAAGCGCTTACCCATTTTTTTGGCCGTTTTCCATCCTTAACTCCGCGTTTTAATTTTTTAACGCTCATAAACGTTCCTGAAGGAAACGTCCTGGTGTAGATTAGCCCATGGGAATGCCTCAGGTTAAACGCTGGGGAAACAGTCTGTGTAGACTAAAGCTGCATACACACGTCCAATTATCGTTAGAAATGACTGACGAATGATCGATGAACAACCGATTGGCGAAAAAAAAATGACCAAGGACGCCGACGAACGAGGATTGTCGTTGTAAATGAACGACCACCACGGTGGATCTGATTGGCCGACGATCTTTCACTATCTATCGTGTGTACAGTATCATCTCGTTCAGTGATTGTGCATGTTTCTGCGGTACACTTTCTCCTTTACATGTCCCTCCCTGCATCGTTCAAACGATTGTATCTAGTGTGTGGACGCTTAAAGAGCATCTGTCACATGAATATTTAGGAGCTGCTGTCACATCAATATGAAAGAGCACCTGTCACATCAATATTAAGGAGGACCTGTCACATCAATATTAAAGAGGACCTGTCACATCAATATTTAAAGAGGACCTGTCACTTGAATATTAAACAGCACCTGGCACATAAATATTAAAAAGGACCTGTGACATCAATATTAAAGAGCAGCTGTCACATCAATAATAAAGAGCACCTGTCACATCAATATTATAGAGCACCTGCCACATCAATATTAAAGAGGACCTGTAACATGAATATTAAAGAGCTCTTGTCACATGAATATTAAAGAGCTCTTGTCACATGAATATGAAAATAAAGATGACCTGTCACATGCACAATGAAGAGGACCTGTCACATGAACAATAAAGAGGACCTGTCAAATGAACAATAAAGAGGAGCTGTAATATGCATAATAAAGAGGATCTGTCACATACATGATAAAAAGAACCTGTCACATTGATAATAAAGAGGACATTTCACATAAATAATACAGAGGACCTCCCACATGAAAATTAAAGAGAACCTGTCACATGAATATTAAAGAGGACATATCACATGAGTTTTAAAGAGCACCTGCCACATCAACTTTAAAGAGAACATGTCACATCAATAATAAAGAGCACCTGTCACATGAATAATATAGAGTACCTGTCACAACAATAATAAAGAGCACCTGTCATATCAATATTAAAAAGAACCTGTCACATGAGTTTTAAAAAGCACCTGCCACATCAATATTAAAAAGGACCTGTCACATCAATATTTAAAAGCACCTGTCACATCAATTTTTTAAAGAGCACATGTCACTTGAATATTAAAGAGGACTTGCCTCATGCAAAAGAAAGAGGACCTGTCACATGCACAATAAAGAGGACATATAACATAAACAATAAAGAGGACCTGTCACATGAACAATAAAGAGAACCTGTATCATACATAATAAAGAGGACCTGTCACATGAATAATAAAGAGGACCTGTCAAATGCACAATTAAGAAGACCTGTTATGTAAATAATAAAGAGCACCTGTCATATCAAAAATAAAGAGCAGCTGTCACATCAATAATAATGAGCACCTCTTACATCAATAATAAGGAGCACCTTTCACATGAACAGTAAAGTGGACCTGTCACATTAACCATAAAAGAAACGTGTCACATGTAAAATAAAGAGGACCTGTCACATGCACAATAAAGAAGACCTGTCACATCAATATTAAAGAGCACTTGTCATATCAAAATTAAAGAGGACCTGTCACATCAAAGTTAAAGAGCACCTGCCACATCAATATTAAAGAGGACCTGTCACTTGAATATTAACCCCCCTAGCATTCTAATTCTGTCAGTTTTTTGATGCAAAAAGTGATCCTATTTTTTTGCATAGAAATTTTTGTTTATATTGTGGGGCTGTAATTCTTAGGATTAACTCCCGTGTATGATAATTATATTTATTTATTATATTATAATCATAAATTATAATATCATACATAATTATAAAAAATAATTTAAAGAAATAATTAAATAATAGACAACAATGTCATCTTAAAATAAAATATGAAATTTAAAATGTATTTTTATTTTTATTTCATGTTGTGTGGTGTTTTTGCACTATAAAAACCATTGGTGTGGGAGGTGGTGTTGTGAGCAGTCAGGCTCCTGACCCGGAGACCGTTGAGGAGGACATAAGCGACGTGCATACACTACTCGATGATGATGAAGCCGATCGCACTTGGTAGCCAGGTTAAGAAGGGGCTTCATCGTCATCAGGAGAAGAGGGTGGCAGCTTGCCTGTGAGGCAGCGGCTGAGCCAGGAAGGTGGTAGCATGGCTGGTAGTCAGCAGGGTGGCAGCAGTGGGAGGTCGGGAGCCAAACGTGCCTGGGGTAGACCACCTCCTTTGCAGCAGCCTACCTGCCCGGGAAGTAGTGGTGCAGGAGTTCACGGAGGCAGTGGCAGTAGCAGTCAGTCAGTGTGGAGTGTTGGGGAGGAGGTTAACATGGCCATATGTAGAATATGTGGGCAGAAGGTGAAGTGTGGCCAGGGTGCCAATGTTGGCACCATGGCCCTGCGTCAACATATGCAGCGTCACCATCAGTCCTTGTCGGTGTCTGCCAAAGTGCACGGCAGCCCCGACGTGTGGAGCTGTAACTACGGTCAGGGACAATACATGTTCTTTTACAGCCCACTAGGTGAATGTGATTCCTGCACAGCCACACCAGCAACTTGGCCAGGTGACACCGTTTCCGCATCCACGTTGTCACGCAGCTGGTCCTGCGAAAACGTCCGCCTCTGCCTCCTCATCCTCCACCGTGTCCTCAGCCTCCACTGCAGGGATAATTCACAGTGCCCCTCCAGCATACTACATGTGCAGGGCACGGCGGTGTCACGCTGTTCTGCACCTGGTTTGCCTGGGGGAACAGAGTCAAACAGGGGAGGAACTGCTCTGTGTGATTCATCAAGAAATCGAATCATGGCTTTCTCCATGACAACTCAAAATCGGAACCCTTGGTGACCGACAACGGGAAGAACATTGTGTCTGCGCTACGTCTGGGAAGGCTAAGCCATGCACCCTGCATGGCACGTCTTCAATCTGGTTGTCAAGTGGTTCCTGAAATCTTCCACCCATCTGCAAGACATCATAAAAATGGCCAGGAAACTTTGCATGCACTTCAGCCACTCGTACACCGCAAAGCACACCCTCCTTGAGCTGCAGCGGCAGAACGGCATCCCCCAACATAGGTTGATATGCTTATTTATTGGGGATGACTTAAAATGGGGGAAACAGGGTAGGAGTACTCCCATGTAACTTTGATGTCAGCCAGTGGCAGCTCATGCGTGACACCTGCCGTTTGCTCAGGCCCTTTGAGGAGGCCACATTATTTGTCAGTCGCCAGGACTACGGGATGAACAACGTAGTCCACTGCTTCATGTCCTGGAACAGGTGCTGGTAAATCTGGCTTGTCTGGGGACTGGAGACGTGGCGCCTAGATCTCATGGCCACATGAGCCCTGTGGGGGCTGAACTGGAGGAGGAGGAGGACATTGGATCAAAGACAATGTATAGCGAAACGGGTGGTTTTTCTACTCTGGTGACAGGAGAGAAGGAGCAGGAGCAGCCAGAGGAGCAAGAGGGAGATGAGGAAGATGAGGCAGAGGACCCAGACACACAGTGGCAGTATGCAGTGGAGGTTGAACTAGGAAGTCCTTCCAAGTCGCTTGCAGAAATGGCCCGCTGCATGCTCTCTTGCTTGCGCAGTGACAGCCGCATTATCACCATTTGGCGGAGGGATGACTTCTGGCTCTCCACCTTGTTGGACCCTCGCTACCGGTCCAAAATGGGGGCCTTTTTTACACCCGCTGAGAGGGAGGACAAACTGAACTACTACAGAGACATCCTATGTAGTCAGTTGGCCGCTGCCTATCTGCGCCATCCTCCATCATCTCACAGGTCTGACCGGGGGGGCCCTCTGCACTCACGTTCCACTACCATGGCTGCTGGGGAGGGGTGGGGTGGCAGGAGCAGTACCAGCTTCATCAGCAGCAGCCTGAGTCCAGAGTCGATGATGAGCAGCTTTCTTCAACCGCTTAGTGAAGAAACTACTGAGCAGCAGCTAGACATAGAGTGGAACCTGAACCAGCAGATGGGGCATACTTGGAGTGCACCCTGCCAGATGTCATTGAAGATCTGCTGGACTACTGGGCAGCCAAACTGGATTTGTGGCCGCAACTGGCCAAGTTTGCCCTGGAAAAGCTGTCCTGCCCAGCCAGTAGTATGGCATCAGAGCAGGTGTTTAGTGCGGCGGGGGTCTCCAAAATGTGGAGAGACTGACCTTTGTCAAGATGAATCAGGCGTGGATCAGCCAGGATTTCCACCCACCAAATCCTGTTGCTGCCGCCACCTCCAGACTCTGTCATTGTGCCACTCTGTGGCCAGTTATCCCTGTGGTAAACTTTCTGACACCTCCTGCTCCCACCTCCTGCTCCTAACCCAAAAGTTGCAAGGATCAAGAGGTCCCACTTTCACGGTCTGTATTCATACTGAAAATCCTGAAGCTGCCGCCACCTCTAGACTCTGCCATTGTGCCACTCTGTAGCCTCCTGATGCTGCCACCACCTCCAGACTCTGTCATTGTGCCAATCTGTAGCCTCCTGCTGCTGCCGCCACCTCCAGACTCTGTCAATGTGCCACTCTGTAGCCTCCTGAAGCTGCCGCCACCTCCAGACTCTGTCATTGTGCCACTCTGTAGCCTCCTGATGCTGCCGCCACCTCCAGACTCTGTCATTGTGCCAATCTGTAGCCTCCTGCTGCTGCCGCCACCTCCAGACTCTGTCATTGTGCCACTCTGTAGCCTCCTGCTGCTGCCGCCACCTCCAGACTCTGTCATTGTGCCACTCTGTAGCCTCCTGATGCTGCTGCCACCTCCAGACTGTGCAGTTGTGCCACTCTGTAGCCTCTTGCTGCTGCCGCCACCTCTAGACTCTCCCATTGTGCCACTCTGTAGGCTCCTGATGCTGCTGCCACCTCCAGACTCTGTCATTGTGCCACTCTGTGGCCAGTTATCCTTGTGGTAAATGTTCTGACACCTCCTGCTCCTAACCCAAAAGTTGCAAGGATCAAGAGGTCCCACTTTCACGGTCTGTATTCATACTGAAAATCCTGAAGCTGCCGCCACCTCCACCTCCTGCTCCTAACCCAAAAGTTGCAAGGATCAAGAGGTCCCACTTTCACGGTCTGTATTCATACTGAAAATCCTGAAGCTGCCGCCACCTCCAGACTCTGTCATTGTGCCAATCTGTGGCCAGTTTTCCCTGTGGTAAATGTTCTGACACCTCCTGCTCCTAATCCAAAAGTTGCAAGGATCAAGAGGCCCCACTTTCACGGTCTGTATTCATACTGAAAATCAGGATCAAGCAAGCTTTTGCCCTTTTGCTCCACGGGAGGTTTGTGTCCTCCCTGAGCTCAACTCAGGACACCTGCGTTACCGTTTAACAGGTGTACCGCCCCAGTCAAACTCCTCACCTGTCACTGTCCTCGGAGCAGGTCGCACCCGGCGCGCTCCAGGCACTTGGAGCCAGAAGCGAGTGTCCCTCAGAGTCAAGTCCCCGCCTGATGCCACACATCAGATGCCAATGCTCCTTCTTTCACCCATCTTCGTCAGCCGGTACTGGTATTGCCACCCACCACCCCACTCTGTCACCGGGTCACTTTGTGGTCTCCTAATGCTGCTGCTGCTATCTCCACACTATGTCACCTTGCCACTCTGTGGTCTCCTGCTGCTGCTGCTGCCATCTCCACACTATGTCACCTTGCCACTCTGTGGTCTCCTGATGCTGCTGCGGCCATCTCCACACTATGTCACCTTGCCACTCTGTGGTCTCCTGATGCTGCTGCCATCTCCACACTATGTCACCTTGCCACTCTGTGGTATCGTCCTGATGCTGCTGCCACCTCCAGACTCTCTCATTGTGCCACTCTGTAGCCTCCTAAAGCTGCCACCACCTCCAGACTCTCTCATTGTGCCACTCTGTGGTATCGTCCTGATGCTGCTGCCACCTCTAGACTCTCTCGTTGTGCCTCTCTGTAGCCTCTTGATGCTGTCGCCAACTCCACACTCTGTCATTGTGCCACTCTGTGGCTTCCTCATGCTGCTGCCACCTCCACACTCGATGCCTGTCATCTGCATGTCATACTGACTCACAGTATTATTTCACTACCACAGCAGACTCCCTATGCTTGTCACTGCAAGGCACAGTGTTCTACACCACTATCAAGGCTCTCTGCAGCCCTGAAATAGGCGTTTTTTAAAGCGATTCGCCGCAAATAAATTTGGATCGAATCGAATCTTTTTGGAAATTTCGGCGAACCGGCCGAATCGAATTTTCGAGAAATTCGCTCATCTCTACTTATAATATTATTTTCTACCATAAACTCCTCTATATGGCTCTTTATCCAACTCTCTAAGACCTTTCCAACTATTGACGTTAAACGAATGGGTCTGTAGTTACCTGGTAATGACTTTGCTCCCTTTTTGAAGATAGGAACCACATTGGCCTTACGCCAATCCATCGGTACCTTGCCAGTGACTAAAAAGAGTCTCTAAAAATTAGAAATAATGGCTTTGAAATAACTGAGCTCAGCTCTATGAGGACACGTGGATGTAATCCATCAGGTCCTGATGCTTTGTCAACCTTAATTTTTCTCAGCTGTTTCTCAATCAGATCAATTCTGAGCCATTGTGACTCATTTAAGGCAGTGACTTTGCTATTATGAATTTGGACTTGAGCTCTGCAATTTTCCTTCGTGTATATGGAGCTAAAAAAAGTGATTAGTAAATCTGCCTTGTCTTTATCCCCAGTTACCAACCTAGCGACATCGTTTAAGGGGCCTACATGCTCAGATCTGAACTTTTTGCTATTAATATATTTGATTTTTGAGGGTTTGACTTACTTTCCTTCTCAATCAGTCTTTCATTTTGAAGTTTTGCATTTTATCCCTTTTTTACATCTTTTGTTACATTCTTTATAGGTTTCAAATGATGAAGATGATCCTTCATTTTTAAATTTTTGAAATGCCCTTTTCTTGTTCCTTATGGCTTTAACATCAGCTGTAAGCCACATAGGTTTTAATTTTAGCCTCTTAAACTTATTACCCATTGGAATATATTTTTCAGTTTGCTTTTGTAGAACAGACTTGAAACATTCCCATTTCTGTTCTGTGATCTTTGAGGACAATATTGTCTCCCAGTCCAAGTCACAGAGAGCCGCCCTTATTAATGGAAAATTTGTTCTCTTAAAACTAAATGTTTTTATCTTTCCTGTTTTTGCTTCCTGTTTACAGCTAACATTAAATGAAATCATATTATGGTCACTGCTACCCAGATTCCTTTTTATTTGCAAACCTTTTTTTTTCTTTTGCACACGTATTAAATTCACAAATTTCCTCCCTTTTGCTGTTCCTGTAGTGCCATGACTCCAGTCAATGTCAGTGTAGTTGAAATCTCCTATGATTAAAACACTTCCACGTTTTGCTGCTTTTTCTATCTGTGCTAGTGTTTGATTTTCTATCTCTTCCTTAGCACTGGGGGGTCTATAGCAGACTCCAATAATTAATTGTGTGGTATTTACCCCACATATTGATGTGACAGGTGCTCTTAAAGTAAAGGGTATGTAATAGTATTTTTTATCTTTTTTATTATGTATCTTTTTACATGTATTTGGAGGCGATAGAAGCTCTACACAGTCCTGAAAAATAACCCACATTTTTCCCCTTTAATGGTGTTCGAATTTGACGTTCAATTACCTGAATATTTTGATCTATTCGAACGAATAGCTGGCGAATCGAAAAGTGAGCTATTTGACCAACACTACTGACCACAAGAACCTCCAGAACTTGCAATCAGCTCGCCGCCTCAACCCCCAGCAGATCAATGGTCTTTAGTCTTATCTTGGTTTAATTTTATCATTAGGTTCAAACTTGGTTGCTGATGCTCTTTCTCACTCCTTCGACTCACAGGATCCCGAGTGCTGTGGAGCCAGAATTTAAATTCCCTCCAGTTCACAACCTTTTTTACAGGTCCCCCTCCTTCGGATGGCTGTATGGTTATCTGGGTGGTCATAGACTGTTTTTCTAAAATGGCCCACTTTGTACCTCTCCCAGCTTTACTATTAGCTGCAGCATTGGTGCCAATTTTCATTCGGTAAATTTTCCGACTTCATGGTATGCTCACTAATATTGTTTCAGATCACGGAGTGCAGTTTACCTCCCGCTTCTGGAAAGGCTTCTGCAAATCCCTTGATATCTCTGCAGAATTCTCTTCAGCCTATCACCTGCAGAATAATGCACAGACGGAGAGAATCAATCAGTCCTTGAAGCAATATCTTAGAGCACTAGTATCCGCTCCGCATGATGACTGAGTGACTGCTAATTTGGGCTGAATTTGCTCACAACAATCCTGTTTGCACCAGTACTAAGGAGTCTCCATTTTTTATTGTCTATGGCAAACATCCTCGAATTCCATCTCCTATACCCTGCTCCACTGAAGTTCCCGCACTCTTTGCCCTGCAGAGGGACTTCAACCGAATTTGGGGCTCAACATCAGAACACACAGAGCAGTCAACTGCCTGTTACAAGAAGTTTGCATATCGGCATCGCTGTAAGGCGCCTCTTCTTTAACCTGGGGACAAAGTCTGGCTATCCCCCAGGAATATTTGTTGCAAGGTGCCTTCTCTAAAGTTTGCTCCACGTTTTATTGGACCTTATGTCATTTCTGCCAAGGTTAACCTAGTTTGTTATATGTTACGCCTTCCTCCACATCTCAAGCTGCCCTATGCTTTCCATATCTCCCTACTTAGGCTGTTGGTTCTGAACCACTTTTCTCATCCCTCTCCACGGGCTACTGCTGCAACCTTTTCTTCTCAGGAATATGAAGTCCATCAAATTTTGGATTCCAAAACTTCTCGTAAAATGCTCATATATCTGATCGACTGGAATAAAAGGTCACTAGTGCTCCACTTAACCAGCTTTCAGTGCCAGGACATCAAAGCTATAACAGCAGAAGTGCTCAGTGGAATGAAAGGGTGCAGCTGAAACTGCAGAAATAGAGCCGCACAGACCAACTGTTGTAGCCATTGCCTTATTTACCTATCTATGTTCCATGGCTTAGGCTTTACATCATTGGCAATCAGTCATGTCTAATATTTAATTTATTAAAAAGAAGCAGTGTTGAACTGAAATCTGCGGTGTATGTGCTCACACACACATCAATACTTAACATTTACATACATACACCTATTACAGTACACATATAAACTACCCACATAGGTGGCAAATAAAAGAATAACTGTAGGGGCAATAGAAAATAATCACAAGGGGAAAGAGGAGTTTTAGGAAAACAGTATTAATGTATTATTAATTGTTCATAATATATAGTATATACAACTGACTGAATTTCAGTTGGTTACACGCCAAGTGGATATTTTAGATCAAAAGGGCACTAGACAAACGTCATCTAATAAACACACCACAAGTTGGTACAGATATTTGTTGCATACGTATAGGCCGTAAACCCAACACATTTTGCCCGTTTTAGGCTTTCTCAGGGATGGTGTTACTTTTAGCGATAGATCAGCAGTATCTGCGTTTACAGTAAATACATCAGAGTTAGTGTAAGTATGAAATGAGACAAAAAGAAGTTTTTTCTTGTAACAATACATCACTGTGCAAATGAATGGTGAGTAACTCCTTCAGTAACCATAATATAGAATTGTTGCAGTACAGGACTATAATATTGAGCATATTGATGGATAATATATGCATAGGGTAAATACTGATTGATTAGCATAGTGTAAGGAAAACACAACAGAAATGAATAAGTAATTAAATAAATACTAAATAAGCATGATTATAATATAGTAGTAGTCACAGTAGTAATAAATCAGTTAGTTAGTGTTCAGAGAAATATGTGTAGAATACAGGTTACATGAAGGCTATATATACCAAGAAAATATAGGAGGCACTTACATTGTCCATGGATGTGGTTTGAATACGTTAGGTTGGTAGGTAGATTCAAAACTGGAGGGTGAGTAAACGCCTCCTAAGAAGGAGATCTGAGCCTGCGATGGTACAGTGGGTGGGTTGTGTGCAGAGACATTTTGCATTTAAACTTTATTGAGAAGGATCACGAAGGTTACAGTGTACAGACAGTACAGAAATTCACAGTTATAACAGTTGCATAGAAATCCAGCATGTAAACACCAGGAATTCACCAGAATAACAGTACATAATATCTACATTAAAATACACACTGAAAAAACTCATCCAAAAGGACTCAACTCGGATTTTGGAATTATAACAAAAGGGAAAGTAAATCGTTAGGGAAATAAAATAAGGGGTATGATATGGGATATAGGAAATGGAGGGGGTGTAAGGAACAGAGAATAGGGATCTCTGTGCTGAAATGAGGGCATCTCAGCAAAAAATGAGAGATGTTTGTATTCCCACAGTTTAAAATAAAGGGCCATTGCATTGATCAAATAAACAAACAAGTGGATTAGCCAACAGATGTGGGTCTTACAGACAGTGGTGGGTATTACAGGGTTATTTGAAGAACTATCAGATAGTCCGGTGAGTCCAATGGAACCAATGCTGATTAGGTTTGGATTCCGTGCCCCTTAACGAGGCACTCAAATCTTCCATGATATACATTTAATTAAGTCTGTGGAACCATTGCAAAGTAATTGGGGTCTCCCTTTGGCGCCACAGAGCTCCTGCCATGTCAATCAACCTGACAAGGAGGGAGTTTCGGTATGTTTTCAGTGCAGAAGAAAAAAACTTGCTTTAAAGGGAGTAGGAAGATCTGTAAAGCTTGGGAGGAGGCTATGCACATTTTTCCAGAATGGACGATTCCTCCAGCATTCCCAGAAAACGTGAAGAAACGTTCCTCGCAAAATCTCCAGCAAATATATGATGTTTTAGGAAACATGAAATGTTAGTTACAATTTTGTAACTGGTTTCTTGGTATGCAGAATTATAGGTATGACGTCAAATGTTAAGCTGGGCTGTGTTCAGTACATAGGGCTTCAAATTCTGTAAATACTCTACGGTACTCAGACAAAGGTGGCAAAGAATGGAGAAAATGGTGTAGCTGTCTAATTCTCCAGAAGCCTAGTAGTGCAAAGAGGGGATCTGAGTTCTGTTCCATAAGGGTGGGCCATGCCGCCGGTTGTAGGAAAAAATTACCATCCTGTGGACCCTGAGCCGCCACAGTCAGGTCATACCAGGTCAGTCAGGCCTGAAGGTAATAAAATATTCCCCATTAACAGAGTAAGTGGAGATGTTGCAGGAGTAGGATAACTTAGATAAAAATGGCTAAAGTAGCCTAAATTGTGGGGTGACCTCTTACTGAAGGGCGGAGGGGTTACACCAAGGCAGCAATCAATGGGTACTCTTGTGATGCCTGTTCAATTATGACCCAATGTTTCAGCTCAGCATGTCTAAACCACTCCACTACTCTCCTCAAATGTATTGCAGTATAGTAGAAGAGAATAGGACCTTCCAATAATTGCCTTTGTTGGACTGAAATAGATGGTATACCAACATGGTTTACAACAGGGGGTCTGCCAATAGACTTCCATTTAATAGCCAGAACCTATCTCCTTCTGAGGAGTCTGAAAAATTCAAATCTAATTCGATAGGTGCATGGTCCGATAGTGTAATGTTGTTTATGCGGGAGCTCTTGCATTTAGGTAAATCAGTGTGACAGATCAATAGCATGTGAATCTGGTAGTAAACCCAGTGGACAGAAGAGTAGTGGGTGAAATTGCGTGTTGACGGGTGATGTATTCACCAGATATCACATATTTGATATTCATGGAATAATTTATGGAGCCACTTTGTCAGAAGAACATTGACCCTACTACTGGATGTGCCCAAGGATTCGTCCAAGGAGACATTAAAGTCTCACCCTAATATCAGTACGCCTTCCAAGAACTTCTTCATATTGATGTGACAGGTGCTCTTTATCATTGATGTGACAGGTGCTCTTTAATATTGATGTGACAAGTGCTCTTTGATATTGATGTGATAGGTGCTCCTTAATATTGATGGGATAGGTGCTCTTTAATATTCATGCGACAGGTCCTCTTTAATATTGATTTGACAGGTGCTCTTTAATATTGATGTGACAGGTCCTCTTTAATATTGATGTGACAGGTGCTCTTTAATATTTACTAAGCGCCCTTTAGATAAAGGTCAATTGGTCCCTGTTAGGAGGATACAGCCTGGCTAGCTTGGAATTTATAGAACCTTTGAACAGTTACCTGTTAGTGTCAGAATGACACTATTGATCTTTATACTACCATGAGACCTTTTTGGATATCAAAATACTAACTAACTTTGATTTTAGATTCTGACGTGGAACTGTGAAAGGCCTATTGGAAATTTATGGTCAGTTAGTCTGGGGATTTTATCTGAGTGGAAGTGGGTTTCCTGAAGAAACGCCACTCTCGCTTTTAACCTATGTAGGTCTCTTAGTGTAGCGGGCCTCTTTTCAGGAACATTGAGCCCTTTAGCATTAGGTGATACCACCTTAATGGCAGGCATTTCTCGCTGTAAACAAAAAATTTCAAAAAGTCAGCACTGAGGGGTGGGGAGGTGTGCGGAGCACTGAGAGTAGACAATAGAGGGGAAAAAACAGTGGAGTGTAAAACTCCAAACTAAAGGAGTGGATCAACCACTTGTTCCTAACAAAAACAAAAGGACTATTCTACTTGGGGGATGTGAACTGCAACAGCAACAGGATGGAGTCTAACCCCAGCCCTGCTCCGTTGATGCATAAAAAAATTAAATTGTCAAGTGGCACTCGAACAAAATATTTTCAAAATTTAGCAGGATCAATATAAACAGTAAAAACAGCTTAGGTGTACAGTTTCCGGTAGTTAAAGCCAGAACAGTTCCCAGGCTACTAACAGAGGGGGTCCATGAGTACATCAGAATCATGCCTGTTAACATACCAGAGTGAACCTCACCCATCAGAACAAAACTGCACATGAATAGAGACCCCTTAAGATATAGACCGTCCCCACAGTCAGTAGCCTTGAGAAATAGCTTAAAACAGACAGTAATCAAAGGAAAAAAAAGAAGGGTAAAAAA
>NC_092871.1:56665691-56669126 GCF_032062135.1 Pyxicephalus adspersus | reverse complement strand
TTCCGAAAATTGGCCAATGGCGAATTATGTCCAATGTCCATGGGTTGGGAGGCCGTGGGAAGCCAATCAGTCCTCATCTCTCCTCACCGGAGGTAGTGAACGTTGGTGCCTGCGAGATGTTGAACATACTGGATATCCTCTCAATATCCAATATCCAGGGCAATGACCTATTCATAGGAGTACCACTCAGCAGTGTAGGCCAATCAGGGACCTTCATCTCTTCTGTGTTCAGGAAGCGGAATAGTTCCGGCAGTTGGTTGTGGGACCTCAGGGAGAAGGTCGTGGGGCCTTCATGCACTAGCAGGTGAAATGGGTGGCCCTATTTATAAGTCACCTTACACACTTTTATGAGATCCAAAAAGGGGTGAAGCAATCTCCTCATTTGTAGGGTAGAGGTCGCCAGATCTGGAAGCACAGTAATCTGGGCACCATCAAAATATAAGGCCTAAGAATATCTTCCTTCACTGTATAAATGTGGACCCTGCAGACTACGTCACAAGGCACATCAGAGTTCAGATTTCTGGGACCTAAGGTTCTGTGTACCCGGTCAATTTCAATTGGTGATGTAGGCGGGTTTCAAATAGGTTAAATACAGCCGTCACAGTAGCTTTAAGAATAGAAGCTGCAGTGGCCTCCAGGAGTCCTTTAATTTGCAAATTGTTGTGCCTTTGGCGATTTTCTTGGTCCTCAATCTGTAGCATAAGGGAGGATACAGAGCTTAGCAACTTGAGTCTTCCATCATTTGTAAAGGGGTAGTAAAGGCACTAGAGTCAGACTCTAAGGTAGACACTCTTATCCAAGGTAGTAATGTGTTGGCGAATTTCCTCCAATTCTCTCCGCAAAGCGCCCTCCAGCCCGGCTGCCAAGTTTTCAATATCGACTTTAGTGGATAGAGTGTGCAGGATTGAACTAATGTCAACATACACAGCTGGAGGTATAACAGAAACAGGAGAAGATGTGTCATGACTGAGGTGGGTCGGTCTGGTAGCCTGAGTTTCCAGGGCAGGTAATATAGAAGAAAATGGCCCCTCAGGATGAGATAAGGAGCAAGAATACATTGCCACCGTTTCTTAAGTGCTTCCCAGGCTACTGTGGTGATGCTGGGGAGATTGCACAAGTGTCCAAGGAGACGCAGAGGGCTCTGGTTCAGACAGAAGCCTCCCAGGTAATGTCAGAGCTCTGAGAGGGTGAAAGTGGAGGATTATTCCTAGAGGTATCTTGCGGATGTCTTTCACCTTACTGTGCAAGGTGCCCCTCTAGATGCTGCTCCACGTGTCCTGGAGAGTTGTGGGCTGGTGACATCTTGGATGTCTCCGTACCGGAAGAGTGGTGCTCGTGTTTCTGAAATTAATTGCTGAGCCCTGCAGTCTGATTTGTCTGGGCGCGAGCAGGAGTCTTCCCCTTCCTTGTCATGAGTCACAGTGTGTGTTCCGATGCCTGTAACTCGCCGGGTCTAGGGTAAGAGCAGGGCTGAAGACAAAGCTCCGATCCAGCACGCCCTCACGCCATCATTCTGCAACCACGCCCCGAGCTGCTGATGTTTTAATTACTGGCTTTTTACTGACATTTGCACAATCTGTAACCAGTGGAGAATCTTTAACTGGAAAGATCACCAAGCCTTTCATTCAGTACTTGCAACAATTGCAGACATCGGTGATACAGGAAAGAAGAAGGAACCAAGTAACAGTTTGCAGGTATGAGCAGAGGAACTTTGGAACTGAATAAAAAAAAAAAATTAAAATTTTCATAAACTCACAAATATTCTTTTAGTCAATATTCCATCTAAGAGCACCACTAAAGAATTAATTTTACAATTAAAAGGGGACACTGGAAGATCAAATTATCCAGGCCAACCCTTTGCTGGAAGCCTTTGGTAATGCCAAAACCGTGAGAAATGACAACTCCTCCAGTTTTGTAAGTAGTAATACTTATATTATTTAAAATAGAATGAATATTATTATCTATTTTATACTTACAACTTTGTTTTCACCATCTCCAGGGTAAAATTATCAGAATCCACTTTGGAACCACAGGAAACTGTTATCTACAGATATTGAGACCTGTAAGATTTGGCTAATACATTTTATGCATATTTCTTTGGATGTTTTATTTGTTTCTTTAGTAATATGGTATACCCTCACTTGACAGACCTACTGGAGAAGTTCTGAGTCACATTCCAGCTTTCTGCAGAAAGAAGCTACTATATCTTCTACCAGATCCTGACCAACAAGAAGCCAGAGCTGATTGGTAACTTCACATTACAATCAAATCTTCTGCTAAACATGATAAGAATAAAAAATGACAATTCCTTTTCAAAATGTTTACATTTATGTGTACTTTGTATAGATGCAATTTTTTTGTACGGTGTACTTACAAATATGTTTGCATATATTTGTATGCTGTACACATAGCAAGTGGGTTTATCTAAAAATAAAATATTTATAAGAAAATGTTGCTTTGATCAATAATATATTTATATATATATATATATATATTTAGAAATGCTTATCCTTACCAAAAATTCAAGTTTTTGTCACCCCTTCATCAGCCAGGGTTAGATTGCTGTCAAGAGTATTGATGATGAAGAGGAATTGATGGCTATGTATGTAAGTAATGCTATATGTAATTTAGCAACACCAGAAACATCTATGCAAAATATGAAATTGCAAAAAAAATGTTTGTGAGTGCCATTAACATCCTGGGGTTCTCACCAGATGAAAAAATCTACATCTACAAATTAACCGGTGCTGTTATGCACCATGATAACATGAGATTTAAGCAGAAGCAAAGAGAGGAGCAGGCTGAGTCTGATGGTAAAAAGACCTGTATTCTTAACAGAGACTAAAACAAAAACAAACAAAACTGTGTAAATGCTCTAGACAAGCTCTGTTATTTAGGAAAAATGTTATACAATATTTCTTTCCAGTTGTTGGTAAAATTGCTGATCAAAAAAATAGTTTGCTTTTTATTTTGTTATATTATCAACACACTTACAATTAGAAAACTCCAACAAAGCAGTTTAGGCAAACTACCGTATTTTTCGGACCATAAGACGTGGGGGGAAAAAGTCCCTGCGTTTTATGGTCCAAATGTATCAAAATGTATCCTCCCCAGCTGCTGTCCCGTCCCCCCTGTATAGCCCCCCCCTCTGCCTTTTCTCCTGTTCAGCGCGGCCGGAGTGACTGTGTCTCCTGTATCTTGCTCCCGGCGTCCTCCCACTCTCTGCATGATTGGCTGACAAAGTCATGCTGGGAGCATTCTCCTAACATGACTTTGTCAGCCAATCATGCTGAGAGTGTTCCCTGAATCACTCACAGCACACATAGTAAAATCACATATACGTACACAACACAAACACAATTTAAACAAATGTTATATTGCAATCCGATTGTCATACATTGTATGACAATCGGATTACAACTGAAAGGAAATACT
>NC_092871.1:56626086-56664454 GCF_032062135.1 Pyxicephalus adspersus | reverse complement strand
TGTTGGTTTTTAATGCACATAAAATATTTTAGGACACTATTTGTTTCAGAATCTTTTTTTTCTTCATTTCCCTTCTCTAAAAAACTGGTGCGTCTTATGGTCCAGTGCGTCTTATGGTCCGAAAAATACGGTAATGTTTCATTATTATTAATATATATATATATATATATATATATATATATATATATATTTTTTTTTTATTAGTCTTTTATTTTATAATGTCCAGCACAAAAAATTTGTTTAAGGTTTTAAAATCGTAACTAGGTTCAATATGCTGTATATGCCTATTATACCTTATTTACCTAAAATTCCTAATATTTAATACTTACCTCCTACAGACAGCAGGAAGTGAGCTCTAAGCAAGATAGGGGGAAGCAACCCCCTCCTACCTCTCTGCTAGCATTAATTGACCATAATATTTTGTCAGTTTACTTTTACGGTTTTAAACAATAACTCAGCTTGCCTTGCACACTAAAGAACATCAACAAAATCATCAGATTATAAGTATGAAAATCTAGCAAGAAATGTAAACAACATGAACCACAATTCATAATCTTTTGCACCATTGTTTTATATTTAAAATGTAGTTGCTGATAAAATTGCTTACTTGATGGGACTGAACTCTGCTGACCTCCTGAAGGCTCTCTGCTACCCCAGGATTAAAGTTGGCAATGAGTTTGTCACCAAGGGACAAACTGTCCAACAGGTAATATATAGAATCATAAAGACACATTTAAAAGGTTAGCTATAAAATTTTCATAGTGAATTAACAATGTGTTGTTTTCTGTAGGTTTACAATGCCATTGGTGCCCTCAGATCTTCTTGTGGATGGTTGTCCGAATTAACCAACAGCTGGATACTAAAATGCCAAGACAGTACTTTATTGGTTGTACTGGATATTGAAGCTATTGCTGTATTTGAGATTTTTTATGTTAGTTAACCTATAAAATTAGGATGTGAAACACTTTTCTGTAAATTATCACATAGTTCAACAGCTTGGGGAAACTTTGCATTAACTTCATCAATGAGAAGTTGCAGCAGTTCTTCAACCACGACGTTGGTCCTGGAACAAGAGGAGTTCAAAAAAGAAGGAATTGATTTGGAGTTCATTGACTTTGGTATGGATCTGGCTGCATTGAGCTCATTGAGAAGGTGAGTGCCAGTCCTCTGTATCCTTTCCTTCAAATGTATTAGCAGTTCTGAGATTTAGATTTACAAATATTTCTCTACACAGCCAATGGGTATCTTCTCAATCCTGGAAGAGGAGTGCATGTTCCCCAAGGCTACTGAAACCTCCTTTAGGAACAACATCTGGGCAAGTGCAAGAACTTTGAGAAGCTTAAACCTTTCAAAGGCAAAGCTGAAGCTCACTTCTCTCTGGTGCATTATGCTGGCACTGTGTATTACAACATCAGTGGCTAGCTGGGCAAGAACAAGGACCCACTGAACGAGACTGTTGTTGGTCGCTACTAGACGTCTCCAGTAAAGCTCCTGGCCCTCCTTTACTCTTCTTACTCTGGTGCTGTTGGTGTGTATTTCATAAATAATTTTTTAATGTAACATTCACTGCAAATTTCACAATTTCATGGAATCCATTTAAACACTGCCATTTGCTTTTCAGGTGATGCTGGTGGAAAGAAAAAGAAGGGTTCTTCTTTCCAGACAGTGTCTGCTCTGTTTGGAGTAAGTAGATTAGATTGCAAAATTTTTACTTTTGTACAATATTTTTATATAAATTTATGGTTAAATACTATAAATGCAAACCTCTACAGGAAAATTTAAACAAGCTGATGATCAATCTGAGGAGCACTCACCCTCACTTTGTGCGTTGTTTGATTCCCAATGAGACAAAGACTCCAGGTAAGCATTTTTTGCAAGATGAGGTATAGGACATTTGTATTATTCGTCTTCAGGTATCATGGAGAATCATCTGATCAACCACCAGCTGAGATGTAATGGTGTATTGGAGGGTATCAAAATCTGCCGAAAGGGCTTCTCCAGCAAAATCCTTTATGGTGACTTTAAGCAATGGTAAATATTTTGCTTTTTTGCTTGACATTTCTAGATCTTAAAGGTTTTCATAATATTTGTTAAAACAAATTTTTAATTCTACTTGGGCTACTGTTAGGTACAAGGTTCGAAATGCTAGCGCTATTCCAGAAGAACAATCGACATTGACAGCAAAAAGGCTTCAGCAAAACGTCTTGGTTCAATTGATGTTGACCACACTCAGTACAAATTTGCACATACTAAGGTATGAAATTTTTTTTTTCTAGGTTGGTGCAGGAATTGCTTTTTAAAAGGTAACATTTTTTATTAGGTTTTTTTTTTTTCCCACAGGTGTTTTTTAAAGCTGGCTTTCTGGGTACCCTGGAAGAAAGATGAAAAGTTGGCCCAACCCATCACTCATACTCAGGCTCGTTGCAGGGGCTTTTTAATGAGAAGAGAATTCAAGATGATAATTGAAAAAATTGACACTGCATGACGTTACACATGCATAAAAGAAACCACACGATGCAAAACCTACCTTATTCTAAAACTCTTATTTTTTTAAGAAATACAAGAAATCTGAGAAATCTTATAATAACAAAAGAATCTTTTTCAATCTTGAAAATAGGGATGCAATCTATGTAATCCAGTACAATGTCAAGCTGTACTTGAAGATTAAGCCCCTCCTTAAGAGTGCTGAGACTGAGAAGGAGATGGCTAACATGAAGGAAGAATTTGAGAAGACCAAGGATGTCCTTGCTAAATCAGAAGCAAAAAGGAAAGAACTAGAGGAAAAGATGGTAGTCCTTCTACAGGAGAAGAATGACCTCCAAATTCAAGTGCAATCGTTAAGATGCTTAGAAAACATTCACAGACATGCAAAGAAAAATTATTTTGATATTATTATTTACGGTTCATCTTTTTGCATGTATGAAGGTGATAACCTAACCAATGCTAAGTTACTTATGCTAAGAACTTAGCTCTTACCCTAAAGGTAACTTATTACCTAATCTGTTATTTTCATATAGGAAGGTGAAAACCTGGCAGATGCAGAGGAAAGATGTGAAGGTCTGATCAAAAATAAAATTCAGCTGGAAGCAAAAATCAAAGAGGTAACAGAAAGTCTTGAAGATGAGGGGGAAAGCAATGCAGAACTGACAGCAAAAAAAGAGGAAACTGGAAGATGAATGCTCTGAACTGAAGAAAGATATTGATGACAATTGATGTTGATGAGCTGGCACTTGCCAAAATGAGAAAGAGAAACATGCAACAGAAAACAAGGTTGGACATATCTTAAGTATTATTCAAATGCCAAGTTTCTAATTAGCACAGTAGAATTAATGGTCTATTCTTTCATTGTCTTTAGGTTAAACTCTCTAAGCTCACCAAAGAGACGAAAGCTAACTCCCACAATATATATATATAAATAAATATATATATATATAAATATATATATTGTGGGAGTTAGCTTGACAAATGGAAGGCAACCAGCAGGACTGGATGCAGCATCAAGGTTTTATTGAGAAAAAACAACAACAAAATTATCCCAACAGGATGGCTTAATGTCAGCCGTTTAAAGATCAAACACATAAGCCCTTATCTTCAGCTATCCCGTGTTCTATAACAGTCCATTTTCTAATAAGCAGAAAAAAGGAGTCACCTTGTCTGTAGAGTCTTGTCTCTCTCTCTCTCCCTCTTTCTCAGGAACACTGTGGAGAGGAATGTTCTCAAGTCCTCTCCATTAGAGTCTTTTCCTCTCCCTTTGCTCACTGGCAGCCATTCCCTTTTTACTACCTCTGGGAGCTGCACCTGGACTCTTCTCCAGCAGTGGGGAAATCCTGGGATGGACTGCTGGAACAGCCACACTGCAATCCCTGGAATTATAGCACTGAGATCAGCAACCTGCATGGCACAGATCCGTCCTCTAGTACCTTTCCTGCTGGTTGCCTACATATCCCCCCTCTGCCCAAGGCCAGGGGACGGGGCACTTGACCCTGACAGACAGTGAACCCTTGATAAGGCATCAGCATTAATATGATGCTTCCCAGCTCTGTGCTCTACCACAAAATTAAAGTCCTGTAGCGCCAGAAACCACCTTGTCACCCTTGCATTGTTCCCTTTATATCAGCACATCCACTTTAAAGGGGCATGGTCTGATACCAACCGCAACTTCCTACCTGCCAAATAGTACGGTAAAGCCTTGAGGGCCTACTTTATAGCCAAACACTCTCTCTCCACGATTGAGTAGTTTCTCTCCCAGGAGGCGGGTTTTCTGCTCAAATATTTAATGGGGTGTTCTTCCCCATTTACCTCCTGTGACATTACTTCCCCTAAACCAACCTCTGAGGAATCGGTCTGGACAATAAACTCTTTTGAAAAGTCTGGTTCGATCAGCACAGGCTGACTGCACAGGGCTTTTTTAGGGTCCTGAAACGCCTTTTCTGCCTCCTGAGACCACTGGACCATTACTAACTTTCTCCCTTTTGTAAGGTCTGGTAATGGTGCTGCAATGGAGGCAAAGTTTGGGACAAATCTGCGGTATTAGCCAACAATCCCCAAGAACGCCTTCACTTGTTTTTTTGTCAGAGGCTGTGGTCAATTCTAAAACTGCCTCCACTTTGTTTACCTGTGGACTTTTTGTGCCCTTACCTACAAAATACCCCGGATAGCGAGCCTCCTCCAACCCAATAGCGCACTTCTCAGGGTTAAGAGTAAAGCCAGCTTTCCTGAGAGAATCAAGTACAACCTGTACCTTTCCTAGATGTGTTTCCCAGTCTGTGCTAAAGACCACAATGATGTCTAAGTATGCTGCTGCGTACCTTTTATGGGGCCTCAAGACCCCGTCCATCGATCTCTGGAAAGTGGCGGGTGACCCTTGAAACCCAAAGGGCATCCTTCTATATTGAAAGTGCCTGTCTGAGGTGGAGTGGCAGTGTGGTAATATACCTAGCTGGTCCCAACCTTTCAAATAACTCCTCTACCCAAGGCATAGGATAGGAATCGCATTTAGAGACTTCATTTAGTCGCCGGAAGTCATTGCAGAACCGCCAGGGCCCATTTGGCTTAGGCACCAATACAAGAGGGCTGGACCAGCTGCTTTCGGATTCCTCAATAACCTGCAGATCTAACATATGATTTACCTCTTCAGAGACCGCTTGTCTCCGAGCCTCCGGGATTCTGTATGGTTTAACGTTCATCGTTACCTTGGGGTCAGTGACTATGTCATGCTGAATGACATCTGTAATGCCCGGCAGGGCCGTAAAATTATCCCTGTTCCATTGTTGAAACTACTTGCTTTCTTGTTTTTTGGGTTTGGACAGGGTGTTACCTATTGCAACCTTTTCAATATCTGCATGGGAATCCCTTTGGGGTTTTGTGGTCGCTACCAGGGACTCTCTTTCCTTCCAAGGTTTGATTAAATTTACGTGATAGAGTTGGATGGGCTTTCTCTTCCCAGGCTGATGAATTTTATCATTTACTTCCCCAACCCTTTCTACCACTTCAAAAGCACCTTGCCACTTTGCCAGAAATTTGCTTTCTACTGTGGGAACCAGCACCTGATCACCAGGGTTGAACTGAAAGTGACTCACAGGAGCAGTTACTTGGCAGGCCCTACAAAACTGTTCAACCTCTTGGTAACAACCCGGCCAATAGAACCTTTGCAGGATTCTTTCCTTTGTTTTGTCAGTGCCCAAATGACCCCCAAGTAAATGAGTGTGAGCCAAATCAAGGACCATCCTTCTATAAGGTACGGGTACCACCAGTTGCTCCACAACTTTATCACACACCTTAGTAACACGATACAGTAAATTGTTGCTTACAGCAAAATGAGGAAACCTTTGATCAGCATTAGACTCCTGAGGTACCTCATTCAGTACGGTTACATTTTCCCATGCACGTTACAGAGTGGGGAAGTACTGAGCAGTCCGGAAGTTCCTCTGTGACACTTACTGTGGGGAAAACTGTCCGATACATCCCTATCGCATTTGTTTGGACATCCTCCCCTAAGGGAACTGGTCTGAAAGAAAGTGAACATGCAACAGGCATATCAATACAGTGGGGTTGAGACAAGAGTTCCCATAAAAACAGAAAATCACGCCTCACGATCAATGGATGTAATAAGTTTGGTACCACACCCACTTCATGGGTCACTGTCAGCGGCCAGCGGATAATGCTTAGTGTCCCCATGAATACAAACAACCCCCACTCGCCTTTCAGGGATTACCAGGTCATGAGGTACGGCAGCACGTACAAGGGTGACCAGGCTACCTGAGTCCAACAGGGCCACAACACTAACTCCGTTTACCTGGAGTTGATGCTCCTGGGGACCTGGCTCCTGCAGGGGTGTAGGGCTGCAAACAGGACGAGCGAACATAGAGAAGCTGATGGTGGCACCACACTCCATTGGCTCCTCCCCCTGGGGACAGTGTGCTGCAATATGCCCCAGTTGCTGACACTTCCAGCAACGCACCTCAACTCTGCCTCTGAGTGGGGCATCAAAATGGGGGTTACCTTTCTTAGACCGTCAAACCTCTTTCCCCTGGGGGGACCACCCAGGCTTGGTCGGCTTGCTCAGTTCTCCTGGTCAGATGCAGAAAGGGCTTTGGAGTTGGATCTCTGTAAACGAGCACCAGATGATCCCACGAACTGCTGGGGTTTACTTTCAGGCCTCAGACAGGTCTCTGTAGTCGTAAACCGCTCAACAAGTGACACCAACTGATCCAGTGTTTTAGGGTCTCCTTGAGCAACCCATCGGTGAATGTCCACAGGAAGTCCGCTCACATATTGGTCGAGGATGGTTCGGTCGACAATGTCTGCGGGACTCAGTGTCTCGGGCTGTAGCCACTTGCGCACAAGGTGTAGCAAATCAAACATTTGGGAGCGGGGCGTCTTATTTTCCTCAAACCGCCAGTCATGGACTCTGCGAGCCCGTACAGATAAGGTGACTCCCAGCCGGGCCATGATTTCGGCCTTAAGGATATTATAGTCTTTGGCCTGCTCTGCCGTTAAATCAAGGCGCCAGAACCTCAGTCCATTCAGCAGCAGGGAGTTTCTCCCTTTCCACAATCCTTTCAAACACCGCCAGATAAGCCTCTATGTCGTCATCTGGGGTCATTTATTGCAAGGCGCCGTGCACTGCCTTTTTTCCATTTAGAGTCCCAGATAACTCCTCCATATTCCTTGACTGAGCTGACACCCTCTGTCCCAGGACTCTGACTTGTTCCAGCAACAGACGGTTGGTTTCCTGCTGGGCAGCACTGACCTGCACCAAATGTTTTAATAGCTCCTCCATGGCAGGAGGCTCCCTGGGCAACAATTTAGCAGCCTTTATCCAGGACATAAGCAGGTTACTGAGTCCAAAAATCAAAAATGTATACAGCCGTTACCCTTAGCAACAAGTGTGCCTGCATCCTCCACCATATGTGGGAGTTAGCTTGACAAATGGTAGGCAACTAGCAGGACTGGATGCAGCATCAGGGTTCTTTTGAAAAAAAAAAACAACAAAATTATCCCAAAAGGGTGGCTTAATGTCAGCTGTTTAAAGATCAAACACATAAGCCCTTATCTTCAGCTATCCCGTGTTCTATAACAGTCCATTTTCTAATAGGCAGAAAAAACTAGAGACACCTTGCCCCTGATTCATCAATAAAATCTGCGCTCGCTGGAAGCGTGAAAGTACGCGCGGCCATCGATCGCGGTTTACCGCGGTCCGGACTCGAGTGTGCGCGTACACTCGCCTCACTGCCAGCCGGATTCCTGCCTTCACAATAATAAGCAATAGGGAGCGCGAATCTGCGGCTCCGGCCGCGAGCTTTTTCAGTTGCTGAATAGCGCGATGGCGTACGATTTCGGATCGCGAATACGAATGCGCGAGCGATAATCCGATTCTGCTTGATGAATCAGGGGCCTTGTCTGTAGAGTCTTGTCTCTCTCAGAAATCCTGGGATGGACTGCTGGAACAGCCACACTGCAATCCCTGGAACTATAGCACTGAGATCAGCAACCTATATGATACATATGTGTATGCCCTCTAGTACCTTTCCTGCTGGTTGCCTACAATATAAATATATATAAGCTTGTCTTTAAAACGCTATAAATTTTTATAAACGTTCATGACTCGTTTTACCGTGATTTTACATAAGTGGTTATAAAAGGTTTACTTTTAACCCTTTCAGGGAATGAGTACAGGGGTTAATAAAACCCCTTACTGTGCTCATGTCATAAATGCAGTCGTGGGAATCATCCTGTCAAGAGGATGATTCCAAGAGACATTCGACCCACCCCATCAGGGGAAGGGTCGAGGTAATTATGTAATATATCTGTTTTGCAGTTTATCTACTAGGCTGTTTTCAGATGATTGATTACTTTGCTGCTGTGTTCAATTTTCTTGGTATGCCCAGTATTACATCACTGAATCCCTTTTCTACCGGGCTTTATGGAGATTTATGGTTATTTATGTTTGCTTATTACGCACTTTTACCTATTATTCTGCACCCAGTGCTAATGTATGTGACATTTTTGCTACGGTGTTACTAATGCCAATTATAAGTATTATGGTTTACACTAGGTCGTTTGTGAGGGGCGGGATGGGGGCCCCCACCCATGTCATCGTAGAGTTTTACTACTCCCCTACTTAGGCCTCTCAGGTTATCTGAGACTTGACACCCTTTGGTGCCTTACTTACCCTTGGTACCCCCCCACCTTCCCTACCTGGTTCCCTTCCTCCCCTCCCTTCCTCGTGTCTAACCCCTATCCCGCTACTAGTTATCTCATACCCACACCCTTGCCCCAAACACTGGGTTACACATCCTGAAACCTCTGTGATTTACCCAAACTTTACTATGGTGATCTACTGCTTTCCACATGGACTGTATTAAGTTAACAACATTCAATGTCAAGGGACTGAATGTACCGAGGCTCGGGGTCCAGGTGAAGCTATTCCAGGAAACTCATTTTAAGCACGACAAAATTCCTAATTTATCCAATAACAAATTTCTAATCGGTTACCAAGGTACTTCCCTCCTGATCTGGGGCTCAGAAGGTTGGCATTTCATTGACTTATACAAGGATCAGGAGGGCAGAGTACTGTTTGTTAAGGGAATTCTGGAGGAGCGCCTGGTAACCTTTGCATCTATCTATGCTCCCCAAATGTACCTAAAACGTTTTTTGAAAGGGATGCTTGAGAAACTAGATGAGTTTGCAGAAGGCCTGCTTTTATGTGGGGGCGACTTTAATTTTGCCCCTGATCATGACTTGGTCAGTTAGCTCACCACTCTCTGCTCAATTGAAACATTGTTTGCACCAACATCAACTGGTTGATGTTTGGTGGATCCTGAATCCAACTGGAAGAGACTACACCTTCTATTCCCACCTGCACTAGATGTATTCACGCATTGACCATTTCTGGCTTAAACAGGTGGATCTGATGTAGGTTTTGGACTGCAAGATAGGAAATATTGCGTTCTCTGATCACGCACCAGTGATTCTCACGTTCCACTTAGCTTACGCCCCCCCCCCAAGTCCCGGCATTGGAAACCTAATGAATCGCTTCTGACTGACCCAGTGGTCACTGCAGAGCTGTCCTCAGAAATGAGTTTTTTTGCCCTAAATGTTGCTCCTGAGTGCTCCCCTACTGTGATCTGGGAGGCACACAAGGCAGTAATTAGGGGGATGCTTATAAAGCACAGGGCCAGATTGAAGAAGGAAAGGCAGGCTGAAATTGCTTCCACTAACAAACACCTACAGAAGTTAGAGCTCCTACACAAG
Source organism: Pyxicephalus adspersus (assembly GCF_032062135.1). NCBI lineage: Eukaryota > Metazoa > Chordata > Amphibia > Anura > Pyxicephalidae > Pyxicephalus > Pyxicephalus adspersus. The sequence goes on along the minus strand of NC_092871.1, from coordinate 56,654,698 downwards.
CGCTCTCTGGACAAACAGTTGGGCTTGGAGTTGGCTCTTTTACGCCAGAAATTAGCCTCCCCATGTCTCGGTAAAGCAAAAGCAGCCCTTGTCAAATGCCAGAGAACCTATTATGAATATGGGGATAAATGTGGGCTGCTCTTAGTGAGGGCTCTTAGAGGCTTAAGGGCCCACACACATGTACCTTTTCTTGCAACTACTACCCGGGGCAAGATATATTGAGTAAAAGAGGTCGCTGAGAAATTCAGAGATTACTACGCCTCCTTGTACAACCTGAAACCATCCGACCTGTCGGGAGCAGCACGTAATTCTCATTTGGAGAGAATACAGTGTTATTTAGAGGGAATTGATTTATCACGCCTGTCCGATTTGGCACATCAGGACATGGAGGCCCCGATATCTGTTATGGAATTCCAGCCGGTTATAAAGCAAACTAAGTCGGGGAAGGCTCCGGGTCCTGATGGATTCTCGCTCCCATACTATAAGAAGTTTGCGGAGGACCTGGCCCCTTATTTTGTAGCCGCCTTCAATTCACTGACGAAGGGGAGTGGATCTCTCTACCCGTGGATTCTTTAAGGGCCTTAGACACTGTGATTCCCAAGGCAGATAAGGATCCTTCAGCATGTAGTAGCTACTGGCCTATTTCACTTTTAAATCAAGATCTTAAACTGTTTACCAGAATCCTAGCCAACAGACTTCAAAGACATATCCATGCTCTTATCCACATAGATCAGGTAGGGTTCATGCCGTCCCGGGAAGCCCATGATAACACTTCAAGAGCCATCTCATGGATTCATGCGGCTGCATCCTCTGGTACATCTTCGCTGCTGCTCTCGACTGATGCAGAAAAGGCTTTTGATAGGGTGGACTGGGACTTTATGCTTGCTACGCTTCGTACTATGGGTGTGGGGAGAAAGATGATGGCTTAGATCCAGGCTTCATATTCATCCCCTTCTGCATTGGTCAGGGTATACGGTGAAGTGTCCTCAAACTTTAACATTTCTAACGGCACTAGACAGGGCTGTCTTCTGTCCCTGCTTATTTTTATTTTGTCCCTGAAACCACTACTATCGGCAATACGCTGGGGAGGATAAGGCAATCAAGTACTTGGGGACTCAGATCCCAGCAGTTTTGTCACAGCTCCTAAAATGTCCTAAATTTTGCTCATCCTCACTACCATTAACAACAACTTGGAACACTGGTCCTCTCTGACTCTGTCCTGGCTAGGGCGCATACAGGCGGTCAAAATGAACATTCTGCCACAAATCCTATATCTTCTTTAGGCTCTGCCAATATCTTTGCCTGATTTTTTAAATCAATACATACTAAGGTATTCCATTTTATTTGGGGCAAGAAGGGCCATAGGCTTAGCAGGAGCCTGTTATTCAGGAGCAAGAGTGAGGGGGGGGGACTGGGTCCTCCCAATTTTTCTTTGTACTATTTGGCAACCCATATGGTCCGCATCCTAGACTGGTTCCGACATGGGGAGTTCAAACAATGGATAAGAGCGGAACATTCTTTTACGCCGGTTCCTTTGACGGCGTTCCCATGGTTACCGAAGCTGCCTCACCCGAATCTGCCATGATATTTGCCGCATGGAAGACCTGTCAGAAACCCGTATTTAAAACTTAACCTATCTCCCTGGCCCTCTCCCATGTACCCAATTATTGGTAACCCCTCCTTCCTCCCAGGTTTGGAGGACCGGGAAATTTGGAGGGAAGCGTGAGAGAGGGATTCAAAGGGCAGAACATTTTATCCACCAAGAGCAGTGGGTCTCGATGGAGCAGTTGATGGATAGGTCAGGTGACTTTGACCTTGATTTCTGGAGGTCACTCCACCTGTCCCATTATTTACGGCCCCTCCCCCCAGAATATAGCAGTAGCCGTGTGAAAACAGGTTTTGAAAGGTATGTACCGGAAGTGGCTCTCTTAGACACTCCCTGTCCTACCTTTATGCTCTACTTAACTGGACCCCAAAGAACTTTCCCCCTCATATCTACAGGCATGGGAGGCTGAACTTGGGTATACTCTAGAACCTGAGCAAAAAAGCAAGATCCTTTCTGCTGTTCACTGGTCCTCCACGAGCAGCAAGTATCAGGATTTGAGCTTTAAGATCCTCTCTCGGTGGTACAGGACCCCAGAGCGGCTACACAGCTTTTTCCCTGAAGTTTCAGATAGGTCCTGGCGGTGCAACCAGGAAAAGGCCACCACGTTACACATTTTCTGGTCCTGCCCGTTGCTAGGCCCCTATTGGGAACAGGTGAGGGCACTCACAAAGAAGGTTACCACCTACAATGTACCAGGAGACCCCGGGTTTTTCCGATTGCATCATAACACTATCTCGGATAAGAGCTATAGGAGATCTATTCTCAGACATCTGTTAGTGGCAGCGAACGCCTGCATGCCTGCATGTTGTGGAAATCAACATCAGTACCCACTGTGGGCATGTGGCTTCACGGGGTTAATGATATGATGCTCATGGAGGACCTGACTGGTAGCTTGAGGGGCACACAGGAAAAATTTATTGTGATGTGGGGTAGCTGGATTTACTACCGAGACACTCAGGAGTTCAAGCGTCACCTGGATCCGAATCTCTCAGGGTGAGAGATTATAAAAAAATGGACAGAACAATGGATAGATAATTATTAGGATAGATCATGGATATTAATAAGATTAATTAGAAAGTGATATAGTGGGGGGATAAAGAGAGCGAGAAATTGATAAAATAGAATAAAGAGTTATGGTAGATAGATTGATAGATAGTTATAGATAATTATAGTTCACATACAGTTTTACAAGAAGACGCCATCTGTTTCCCTTGTAAAACGGGCAGCTTGTGAATCATGTTCCCTGGGTATGTCGCACAGTTAACACAGTGAGAGCTAAACCTGTCAACCAGCAATAGGTACAGTAAAGTATAGGTCTTGTTACATTATTTTTAAAGAAAGTGTTGGGTTTCTGTGTAGTTAAGGTAATTATACCATCTTTTCATGGGAGTTCAGTTATGCTGAGAGAGCAGAATGGCCCTTATATAAGGTGGCCAGTCCACCATTCACCAGTAGCCTCTTGGTAAGTTGTGTCTTCTGTATACGTTGACTATATGGTACTGAACGGGAGTGTACAAGATTTACTTTTCACTTTATTAAATTATTTTTTTTTTATTTTAGAAGATTTTATTTCACCAAGAGCAGCACTAGAAGGTGAGTATCCATCATTGAGGATTCCATTTTATATTGCCAAAAAGCTATTGATTTTATGCTCAACAGGTATGTTCCTGTCCAACTAAACAAGCTCTTTACAGTTGCAAAACTATGAGATATGAAGACCTACTTAAATTATCCAATCAGTTTTCATTCAATCAGGCAGGTTCAAATAACACACACCTAAGACAATTGTACAGACAGATAGCAAAGTGTGAGGCCAGTTTTATAGCTTACACATAAAATTGGGAAAACACAAAAATGTAAAAAAATGAGAGTCTCTGACTACTAAATTTGTGTTACACCCACACTCAAAGCAAAGACTAGAACATGCAAAATTACAGATTTACATAAAAAAACTTTTTAAATATTTATGTGTTTTAGGTAATAGATTCAGTTAACAAAGTTTAAGTCCTGTCCACACTGATATTTCAGCTTTGAGTAGATGGTGAAGCGTTAAACCTCTGACAGGTTTATATATCTCTTTGGTAACTATATTAGTGAGATCTCTGTGTGGAGTTCCTAGGTCTGAACATCTGATGTATCTATTGTGAGGAGCTCTATCCACCCGACGGATTTTTAATCATTTTATATTCTGGAGAATAGAACACACATGAATGGGCGGATCCCTATATAAGGGGTGCCCCACCATCTCTCTCCTGGTTTTTATTTCATATATATTATGGAGCTAGAACACACGCAGATGAGCGGAAACAACCAAAACTCACGAGTGGGGATACACGCACTCAGAAATTATGGTGGGGTACTGTTGGGTTATCCAACAAAAGAAAGCAGAGGTCAACTCTCCCCTTTATACTATCACTTTCCCTACTGCTCATATTAGTTCAACAAATATTTCTAACACCCCTGACATTCCCCCTATATCCTACAATATATAGTGCTACAATTTTCTTATAGAATCGCACACAATATAGGAGTGGGGGGATACCATATTCTAAATAAATTAGGAAATTAAGCAGTACTCTATTATGCTCTTAATGTATTGTTGCAGTATGTGTTATCATCTGGGCATTGGAGCATGAGGAGTACCACTGTTACATCACATGTATAATGCCACAATTTGTTTTATTTGCTTTTACACAGACTGCCTCAGCTATGTCCTTAGACTCGGATACTGCGATTTTTGGGGCCGCAGCTCCCTTTCTGCGGAAAAAAGAGAAAGAGAGAGTTGAGGCGCAGAACAAACCATTTCATGCCAAGAACAGTTGCTTTGTAGAAGATCCCAAGGAGCTCTACATCAAGGGCTTAATCACTGCTCTTGATGGTAGCAAAGTCACTGTCAAGACACATGAAGGAAGGGTAAATGCTGATATACTATTCACAAACTAAAAATTTTACAAAGTAACCACTAGACAACTCAACCAATATTGTGTTGTTTGCAGGATGTCACTGTTAAAAAAGAGCAGGTGTACCCCCAGAAAACTCCTAAGTTTAAAAAAATTGAAGACATGGCCATGATGACCCACCTGAATGAGGCTTCTGTGCTGTATAACAAAGAGCATTACGCAGCCTGGATGATTTATGTAAGCTGGAATTACATTTTTCTAATATAATTAGGTGAAAGGCATGAAAAAGACTCTTAGAAATCAACACTTGTCCTACCAGTTATGTTACTGAATTTTTAATGGTTCCCATAATAAACCATGAAAAGTGCACTTTTTTGTCATACTAAATTTGAGCACATATGCACTGAAAAATCAGATGTAATAGCTTTTATAATACTGAAAATTTCAGACCTACCCTGGCTTGTTCTGTGTTACCCTGAACCCCTACAAGTGGCTGGCAGTGTACAATCCCGAAGTTGTTGCCGGCTACAGAGGAGAGAAACGTCAGGAGGCCCCACCACACATCTTCTCTATTTCTGATAACGCCTCTTTATTGACATTTGTAAAATCTGTAACCAGTGGAGAATCTGGAGCTGGAAAGACTGTTAACACCAAGTGTCTCATTCAGTACTTTGCAACAATTGCAGCCATCGGTGATACAGGAAAGAAGAAGGTAATAGAAAAATAATAAAAAGTAATAGCTTAAAGGTGGGATCAAAGGAAATTTTTTAACAGAATATACATTAACGCTTATGGAGAACTCACAATGGTACAAATGAACAGACAAACTCTTTTAGATTTACAGTATCCTCCTTGTCACTGTTGCAAATAGGAAAATGTATTTTGCTCATTTTTTACAGGGCACACTGGAGGATCAAATCATCGAGGCCAACCCTCTGCTGGAAGCCTTTGGTAATGCCAAAACTGTGAGGAATGACAACTCCTCCCGTTTTGTAAGTAACCACATTATTATGGCCACATGAGTATTCTGCACAGGATGACTTGTGTTGACATTATTTTTTACAATCTCCAGGGGAAATTCATCAGAATCCACTTTGGAACCACAGGGAAACTGGCTTCTGCAGCTATCGAGACCTGTATAACTCGCCCTACAATTTGAGATTTGTTTATTTATATACCTAACTTATTTGAAATTTGCAAGGTCTTTTTTAATGGGGACCAGTGTAGAACAAGAGATTGGGAATTTATAGAATAATTCCTGACAGGAAAATTACATTTTTTTGCCAACCCTGAAAATTTGTGGTGTTAGAATGAATGTAGTCCAAAGACAGGGTTTTTTGGCAACACTTTTTAGTGTATTCTTCAAAAATCAATAGAACATTCTCATGAATGTGAATCAACAAACAATAATGTCAATAGTACAGATTTATAAAATACTTCCTCATCCTTGGAGGTTAATTACCCAAATCTTTTTGTAAACATTCACAGTAAAAATTAGAGGAGTATTTCCTCCTATCTAGAGGTCATTTACCTCCTAGACAGAGACCAACTATTTTATAATGCAAAGAACATATAACATATACGTATTTCTTCAGCTTTGTTAACTCGACGCAATTCGCCCAATCTAGGCTTTTTCAGGGGTAATGCTACGTATGTTCAAAGCTCTGTTTCTTGATGGCATCTAAATGTTAAATGAATATCTGTTACAATGGTATATAGATATTTAGGTAATTGTTTTATTTATTATTTTAAGTGATGCCCGAGTTACTTTTATTAGAATGTTATCAAAATAATTAATGAAACGTATAATCCTGAGGTTTGATGTTATATAGTATCCCAGGAATCAAAACAGATATCCTTCTATGTGTATTCAATTCAAATAGTCCTGTTCCTTTAGTGGTAACTTAACAAGTTTTTACATTTTACTGTTTCAATATATTTATTACCTTATAAGGATGTGTATATCTGCTCAGAGCAACCATGACTGAATAAATCTCAGGTCATAAATAAATAGGTCTATTTTTCTTCAGCCTGCATATAGGACTGTTTCCTCCTAAGGTACAGGGATATCTTGCAGGTTCTCCTAATTAAAATCTGAAAAGAATAGGTATTATATTAATAGGGTGTATCTTTAGGAATATGAAGATAAAATACTATTAACATATTGAATATTACAAATGATTTAGATATTCTCTTACCCTTCTAAATATGAAGGATGTCTTCAACGTAGAAATAAACAGGTATGGGATATATCTCTAAATATTTACATACTTAATTTTATCAGTAAAAACTGATACATCTTTTTTACAGACTTGATGGAAAAGTCCAGAGTCACATTTCAGCTCTCAGCTGAAAGCTACCACATTTTCTACCAGATCTTAACTAATAAGAAGCCAGAACTGATTGGTAACTATAAGAAATCCTCTACAAAGCATTTAAAATGTAAAGCAATGCCAATTCTATTAAGTGTGCACACATACTATATATCTAGTTACTATTATGAGTAACTAAACCATATGTATTTTACCTGGATATATTTTTGTAGCATTCTTGGTAAACAGTTGTGATATTTACTAGATTTGTTACAAAATGTCACTTGGATCTTTAATCTTTATGTCTTTTAGAAACATTGATTCTGACCACAAACCCATATGACTACCCCTTAATCAGCCAGGGTGAGATTGCTGTCAAGAGTATTGATGATGAAGAGGAATTGATGGCTACAGATGTATGTAGACTTACTAGAGGTCCCTTAGGAATTTGGGGACAAAACTATGCAAAAAAAAAAAAAAAAAAAATGGCATAATAAAATTTGCAGAATGCCATTGATATCCTGGGCTTCTCACCAGAATAAAAAATTGGCATCTACAAATTGACCGGTGTTGTTATGCAGCATGGTAACATGAGATTCAAACAGAAGCAAAGAGAGGAACAGGCTGAGCCTGATGGCACAGAAAGTAAATATTTACATATGTCTTATATGTAAATACTGGGAATAAAATCCAGCAAAGGAAAAACAAATTATAATCACTTTAGACAAGCTCATTTACTGAATTAAAAAAAATATTCACAAACCTTCTAGGTGCTGATAACGTTGCCTACTTGATGGGATTGAACTCTGCTGACCTCCTGAAGGCTCTCTGCTACGCCAGAGTTAAAGTCAGCAATGAGTTTGTCACTAAGGGACAAACCGTCCAACAGGTACCATAAAAGAGTGTAAAATGTTTTGATTAGTCAGAATATTTGATGATGATAAAGAATCATGCTAATTGACATTGTCCATAGGTATACAATTCTATTGGTGCCCTCAGCAAGTCGGTTTATGAGAAACTCTTCTTGTGGATGGTAATCCGTATTAACCAACAGCTGGATACTAAAACGCCAAGACAGTAGTTTATTGGTGTACTTGATATTGCTGGATTTGAGATCTTTGATGTAAGTGTAAACATACATTTTATTGATGATAATATATATTGTAGAGTTTAAATACTTATCTATACATCAACATTTAATATATACATCAGTTTAACAGTTTAGAGCAACTTTGCATTAACTTCACTAATGAAAAGCTGCAACAGTTCTTCAACCAGCACGTTTGTCTTGGAAAAAAGAGGCGTACAAGAAAGAAGGAATCATATGGGAGTTCATTGACTTTGGTATGGATCTGGCTGCCTGCATTGAGCTTATTGAGAAGGTGGGGGTCTACAAACTACATATTTACTGATCAAAAGAATAAACAGATGTAAGTTCGAAACTTGTTTTTCTTTAGCACAACCAATGGGTATCTCCTCAATCCTGGAAGAGGAGTACATGTTCCCCAAGGCTACTGACACCTCTTTTAAGAACAAGCTGTATGACCAACATATGGGCAAGTACAAGAACTTTGAGAAGCCCAAACCTGGCAAAGGCAAAGCTGAAGCTCACTTTCCTCTGGTGCATTATGCTGGCACTGTGGATTACAACATCAGTGCTTGGCTGGACAAAAAAAGAACCCACTAAACGAAACTCTTGTTGGTCTCTACCAGAAGTCTTAAGTAAAGCTTCTATCCTTACTTTACTCTTCTTTTGCCGGTGCTGGTGGTGTTTATTTCATAAATAATATTGTAACACTCACTGCAAATTTCACACATATTGTGAAATCCATTTAAACACTGCCATTTGCTTTTCAAGTGATGCTGGTGGAAAGAAACAGAAAGGTTCCTCCTTCCAAACAGTGTCTGCACTGGTCAGAGTAAGTAGATTAGATGGGAAAAACTATACTGTGCTACAACTTGTTTAGACAGTAATTGTTAGTTACAATGAATGCGATGACCCCTAGGAAAATCTGAACAAGCTGATGACCAACCTGAGGAGCACACACCCTCACTTTGTGCGTTGTCTTATCCCCAGTGAGACAAAGACTCCAGGCAAGTGTTTTTTGTAATATAGGGTATGAAACAGTATAAGCTTTAATCACCGTTTTTACAATGTTTGTCATTGATTATTCAGGTATAATGGAGGATCATCTGATCATCCACCAACTGAGGTGTAATGGTGTACTGGAGGGTATTAGAATCTGCTGAAAGGGCTTCCCCAACAGGATCCTCTATGGTGATTTCAAACAATGGTGAGCAGTTTACTGGTGTTGTTAAATCTCCAAACTGTTTTCACAGTATCAAAAACAATTGGCAAATCTAATTTTCTAACCTGGCTTTCTTTAGGTATAAGGTTCTGAATGCCAGTGCAATTCCAGATGGACAGTTCATTGACAGCAGAAAGGCTTCTGAAAAACTTCTCGGCTCAATTGATGTGGATGACACCCAGTACAAGTTTGGACACACTAAGGTACTACACATCCCTTTTGTAAATGAATAAAGGATTTAATGTAGTTTTTTAAAAGGTGGTTTGAAGGAGTATTTTTTTCCCACAGGTGTTTTTCAAAGCTGGTCTCTTGGGTACCCTGGAAAAAATGAGAGATGAAAAGTTGTCCCAAATGATCACTCGCACCCAGGCTATTTGCAGAGGGTTCTTGATGAGAGTAGAATTCAAGAAGAGGATGGAGAGAAGGTATTTATGATACCACATGGTGTTACATGCCTCTGCAACAGGATTTAAACCACCCCTTCTTTTAAATTTAAGTTTAAATAAAAAGTTATACATATAGCTAAGAGAATTAATATGAGTAGTTCTATAATCCTGAATTCTATATAATTATTTGTATTTATGAAAATTGCAAACATGTAGAATATGTAGCTTCACACAGATATACAGTTTAATGTTGCTATTATGCTCCACCCTTATATCAGCCAAAACATGCTGTAAGGCCTATCTGCACCACCCATTATCATCATGCATTTTTTAAAATAGGGAAGCAATCTATACCATCCAGTACAATGTCAGGTCATTCATGAATGTTAAGCACTGGCCATGGATGAAGCTGTACTTCAAGATTAGGCCTCTCCTACCGGTAAAGAGTGCTGAGACTGAGAAGGAGATGGCTATCATGAAGGAAGAATTTGAGAAAAACTAAAGAAGCACTGGCTAAATCAGAAGCAAAAAGGAAAGAACTAGAAGAGAAGATGGTTTCCCTTCTGCAGGAGAAGAGCAATCTTCAGCTTCAAGTACAGCTGGTAAGATGCTTAAAAAAAGAAAATACAATAGAAGGTTGTAAAAAGGTATTTTATTATCTAAAATTATTATTATTATTATTATTAATTATTATTAATTAATGAATTAATTATTAAAATTATTATTATTATCTAACATTAGCCAAAGTTGAGAAAGAGAAACATGTGTAAGCTATGTACCGGGGTGGGCTCCCCAGGATACAGCAAAGTCACAAACGAGGACAGCAACACCGACACCAGCTTATGCAAAACAGAACTTTCTTTACTGAAACATATAGCAATGAACAAAATTCCAAATATGGAGACAAAGACAATGAAATTACTTACCCTAAGCCCAGAGGCTGAAACCCCTGTTTTGCACAGCACGGTGCCCTCCGATGGTAGCCGGAACACTTGAGCAATTTACCTACTGTGAGCAGAGCAAACTCTGCCTTGCCATACCTGGTATTACCGTAAAGAACAGGAACAATCATGTGTGTGTGAGATACAGGCTAGCCCGCGATGTGACACAGCAGTTTACAATCTTACCGGCCTATACAGTGTTTCCCCCACCCTTTTTCAATACTGGTTTTATGGCCTGCCACACACATAGACACTAACTTCTGCAGGTCTAATCTCAGTCTCTGGTATTTCAGGTGCCAATACTATAATGCGGTGCGTGCACGATAATACTGGCCCAGGTCTTGTTCTGGATCCAATGATGACTGAACAACAACAAGTCTCTTCAGCAAACATGAGGTCCTGCAAGACAGACAGCGCTCTGTTCCTCAGCTCCTTTCAGCCTTTCTGGAAAACAATCCTTTTCATCTGGACAGATCTGTCTTGGACGGTGGTCAGCCTCACTCAGCTACAGCTCCTGAAACTCTAGAACGCGTTGACACTTGGATGCAAGCAGATTCTGTTTCACACACAGTCCTTGCAAGATGTCTTCTCTCCTGCTTCCTGTTTACTGTTTTTCTTTCCCAGTACAACCACATCTCATATGAATATGCAAATACTGGCCACCTGTTTAGCTGTGCTCAGAAACAGCGGCATCTTGTGGCTGAAATGCAGAATGACAGTGCTATATTTAATTACACACAGACATTGAACAGTGAGTGCTGTTTCTCAATCCCACACATGCAACAGAAAACAAGGTTGGACACATTACAATATATTCCTTAAATTCCCCTCATGTTACTTATTTGCACAGTAGAAGTTATTATTGAAACTTTCAATGTTCTTAGGTAAAAAACCTTACTGAGGAAATGGAAACTTTGGATGATAACATCTCTAAATTTACAAAAGAGAAAAAATCTCTTCAGAAGCCTCATCAACAAACACTTGATCTACAAGCAGAGGAGGACAAAGTTAGCTCCCATACTAAAGCCAAAACTAAGCTTGAAAAAACAAGCTGATGATGTAAGTACTTTTAGTTAATGTGCTCTTGATTTTAGTAAATAACTGACCTGCAGACATACTGTATAAATTAAACTAAAACCTGTATTTCCAATTAGCTGGAAGGTTCTTTTGAGCAAGAAAAGAAACCAAGTCTTGATTTTGAGAGAGCCAAGAGGAAACTGGAAGGTGACCTGAAAATGACTCAGGAAACAGTCATGGACCTGGAAAATGGGAAACAACAAGCTGAAGAAAAACTCAAGAAGAAAGTGTGATTTAAAAAAAATGGTTTAAAAATAGCTGCTTTATAAAAAGTTACTAACGACTCTCTAATCTTGAAATGCAGGAAAGACTTTGCAATTAGCCAGTTGGAAGGAAAGATTGAAGATGAGCAATCAATGGGATCTCAGCTGCAGAAGAAGATCAAGAAACTTCAGGTAGGATTTCAGAACTAGAATGCATCCATATAGTTTCTGATAATCAGTAAAGCTGCATACTATAATCAAATATCCCTTTTAAGGCCCGTATTGAGGAAGAAATAGAAACTGAACGTGCAACTTGTGCCAAAGTTGAAAAACAAAGAACTGATTTGTCCAGGGAACTTGAGATCAGTGAGAGGCTTGAAGAAGCTGGGGGTGCCACCTCAGCTCAGATTGAGATGAACAAGAAATGTGAGGCTGAGTTCCAAAAACTGAGACGTGATCCTAAGGAATCCACCCTTCAGCATGAAGCCTCCTCTGCAGCTCTGTGCAGGAAGCATGCTGACAGTGTGGCTGAACTTGGAGAACAGATTGATAATCTCCAAAGAGTTAAGCAAAAGCTTGAGAAAGAGAAAAGTGAGTTCAAAATGGAAATTGATGACCTTGCCAGTAATTTGGAAAATGTCTCCAAAGCAAAAGTAAGGCAGACCTCAGTGGTGGATGGTTTGTGGTTCATATTGAAACTGTAAAACATACTTAAAAATTGTATCATTGTATTTGTTCTTTCAGGCCAAGTTTGAAAAAGTTAACTGTGTACTTGAGGATCAACTCAGTGAGCTTAAGTCTAAAGATGACGAGCACATACGTGTTATCAGTGATCTTACACTTCAAAAGGCCAGCTTCCAGACTGAAAGTGATAAACTTTTTAATCAATCTTAATAAATGCTAAAACGTTTTTGTACATTATGTAAAAAGGTAAATTTATGTACACCTATATAGGGGTTACAGTTTATTTGTAAATACTATTATTTTTGGTTTGTTAATTTTCGGTAAGTAATAAACTATTATACATGTTGCATATTTGCCTTAATTGCATATCATGCCATTTTAGGTGAATCTTTTGTTTCTCTGCTCACCAGAGGAGAGCAAGGCTTCATTCAGCAAGCTGAGGAACTTAAGCGACAGCTTGGAGAGAAAAGCAAGGTATTTAAAAACAGCAAGAAAAAGCACATTCTACTTCAACCTAACTGTAGTTTACAAGTTGTTATATGCTGAAATCCCATTTGATGTACACAAGTTTTTTTGCTGAATATTGTTTACTGTGATTTGCTCTGTGAGCAGTTTGAAAAGGAGCAGGAAGCAAAAGCTGAAGTTCAGAGGTCTCTGTCCAAAGAAAATGGTGAGGTTTCCCAATGGAGAAGCAAATATGAGACTGATGCCATCCAGTGCACAGAAGAAATGGAAGAGGCCAAGTATGCTTATGAAAGACATTTTATGTAGCTCAACACACTTCTGAACTAATATTGTACAGAAATAAGCTTGCCCAACGTCTTCAGGAGGGTGAAGAACAGATTGAAGCAGTGAATTCCAAATGTGCTTCCCTAGAAAAGACCAGAGACTGCAATCTGAGGTTGACAATCTCATGGTTGATGTAGAGAGAGTAAACAGTGCAGCTGCAGCTCTGGACAAGAAGCAGAGAAACCTTGATAGGTTAAACAAACACTGATATTATGCTAATATTTCAATAAAACTATTGATTGTGTCAACACCATCATCATTTTGCAATAATTATTTCACTGCTCTTTGTCAGGTTCTTGTTGAATGGAAACAAAAATATGAAGAGGGCCAGGCTGGGCTGGAGGCTGTTCAGAAGGAAGCTAGGGGACGGAGCACAGAGACCTTTAGATGAAGAATGCTTATGAGGAAGCTCTAGAACAAGTTAAATCCCTGAAATGTGAAAATAGGAACTTGCAACGTAAGAACTAAATAAATATTCTACATATGAATTATCCCCATCCCTCCATTTCAGACATGAAATATCAATTACATGAAACTGAATATGTTCGTTTGATTTCAGATATTTCAGACATTACAGAACAGTTTGGGGAATCGGCTAAATCAATCAATGAGCTTGAGAAGGCCAGGAAACAAGTTAAGCAGGAAAAGAGTAACTTACAATCTGCTTTGGAAGAAGTTGAGGCAATAAAGCATTTTTAATATTGAAATTGTAAAATTAATATTGAAATTGTAAAAGTACTTTATTAGAAATTGGAAAAACATCTACTTTTTTTTACTCAGGGTTATCATGAGCACGAAGAAGCCAAGATTCTCCGCATTCAAATAAGTTGAATCAGGTTAAATCTGAGGTAGACAGGAAGATCGCAGAGAAAGATGAGGTGATTAAATAAATAAAGAAAAAAAGCCAGAAAGTTATTGACACCATACAGAGCACACTGGACTCTGAAATCAGAAGGAATGATGCTCTGAGACTTAAGAAGAAGATGGAAGGAGACTTGAATGAGCTGGAGATTCAGCTGAGCCATGCCAACCACCAAACTGCTAAAGCCCAGAAACAGCTCAAGAATGTGCAAAGTCAACTCAAGGTACTTTCTTCCCCTCTGGTGAAATCATGTCTATTTACAAAATCCTTTATTTTCTTAGTAGTAAATACAACCTTTGGTTTCTGTATATGGAAGCCTCTACATCACCTAACGTTAGTAAAGCGCTTAACTTCATAGAAACAGTTTAAATGATATGTCTTTATTTTCATAATTGTCTTAAAGGATAGTTACAACTTGATGATGCCCTGAGGAGCCAGGAAGACCTGAAAGAACAGGTGGCTGTGGTGGAACGCAGGAATACCTTGCAGCAGGCTGAGATTGAGGAGATACGGGCTGCACTAGAACAGAGAGATCTCGAAAGGTGGCTGAGCAGGAACTCCTGGGTGCAAGTGAACGTGTTCAGCTTCTGCACAGCCAGGTAAGGCCATATTTAGGAAATGTTGCAACTACAATATGGAATATTCTGAAAATATAAATGGATACAATGTTTTGCATTCTTTGTAGAATACAAGCCTTATCAACAACAAGAAAAAGTTGGAGAGTGACATCAACCAACTTCAATTAAAGTTGAAGAAGCTGCCCAAGAGGCCAGAAATGCAGCGGAAACAACCAAGAAGGCCATCACTGATGTATTAAACCCTCTCTGTATACAGATAATAACAACAATCCAGTTAAGCAAATAAATTGAATATTCATGTTTAATCTTCTACCCAAAGGCTGCACTTGTGGCAGAGGAGCTAAAGAAGGAGCAGGACACTAGTGCCCACTTGGAAAGAATGAAGAAGAACCTTGAACAGACAGTGAAGGACCTGCAGCTTCGTTTAGATGAAGCAAAACAGTTGGCAATGAAAGGTGGCAAGAAACGGCTCTAGAAACTGGAGTCTAGAGTAAGTAATTTAGTATAACAGCTTTGTTTATTAAAAGGAGTTTCAAGAACAATAAGGTGATAAACAGAAATTGTAATTTCAGGTAAGTGAATTGGAGAATGAGCTGGAAAGTGAACAGAAGTGTGGAACAGAGGCAATTAAAGGGGTTTAAAAATATGAAAGAAAAGTGAAGGAACTGACATATCAGGTGATGTAATTTTCTGACAGTTGCACCTATCTGCAAACAATAATCTTAATTAAATCCTATAAAAAGTTGTCTCTTTAACTTCTTCTAGACTGAGGACAGGAAGAATGTCTTGAGACTCCAGGATCTGGTGGACAAACTGCAACTAAAAGTAAAAGCCTACAATAGACAGGCTGAGGAATCTGTAAGTTCAAGAAATAACCTAACTGACCATCAGTATGTTATAATTAAGTGAGTCTTATATGTGGAAGCTTTCACTAAGAAATGGCCAATTCCATTCTATAGGCAGAACGCCAATGCCCACTTGTCGCGCTTCAGAAAGGTCCAGCATGAATTCGCTGAGGAGAGAGCTGACATTGCTGAGTCACAGGTCAACAAACTAAAAGCAGAGTTGTGACATAGCTGGAAAGGGACAGTAAAAATAATTAACGAAAATATAAAGATATTTAAGATAGGTAGACAATATTGACATTTGAAAAAAGTAGCACATTCAATGGCACCGAAAGAAAGATAAATAGATGGAGTTCTTCTAATTAAATTCTAAAACACCTTTGATTCTGCACTCTCATTTACCCCTTATATTCAGAACATTTTCCAGGTCCTGTCACTTTAACCTGTGCAACATCTCCAAAATCTGACCCTACCTATCACCAGAGACGACCAAACTCCTTGTACCCTTGTACACGCTCTTATCATCTCTCGTCTGGACTACTGTAACCTCCTCCTCTCTGGTATTCCACTGACTCTTCTACAATCTATTATGAATGCTGCAGCCAGACTCATCCATCCTTCCCACCACTCCTCTTTTGCTGCATCTCTTCGTAGTTCTCTTCATTGGCTTCCATTTCACCATAGAATCAATTCAAGCTCCTGTGCTTTGCCTTCAAATCCCTCTACAGTTCTTGTCCCACTTACCTTTCTGACCTGCTAAAACAATACTCCCCTAGCTGCTCCCTCCAATGACCTACTACCTCACGCATAACCTCATCACAGGCACGGCTCCAAGACTTTTCTAAAGCTGTCCCAACTCTCTGGAGTTGTCCTCCTCCTCCTCATCCTATTTAGCTTGCTCCTACTTTCTGCTCATTTAAAAGAGCACTCAAAACCCATTTTTTCAATCTTGCCTACCCATCTTCTTCTGTCTTTTCAAACCCTCACTACTTCCCACCACTACATATCTCCCCTCCTATTGTGTGTTACTTCCCCCACCACCTAGATTGTAAGCTCTTCGGGGTAGGGTCCTCTCCTCCTCCTGTGTCACTGTCTGTATTCCTCTGTCATTTGCAACACCTATTTAATGTCCAGCGCTGCGTAATATGTTGGCGCTATATAAATTCTGTTTATTATTATTATTATTAATAATAATATTTCTTTAAAGAAAGGAGAGCTTGAGTAATTAAAGATCTTTCAACACTCAAGAAAGGTGAATGAAGTTTGCAGAATGTGAATTTCTATCTTCTGGTATGCTCCTGCTTTGCTTACACATATAAATAAACCTTTTTCAGTTTCTCAAAGTGGTGTTTGTAATGCATTTCATTTTACTTTTTAGGTGTAATAAATTATTGTCTATCACGTGGTAAAAGATTTAGGCAAAGCTAGGGTTATGTCATGGCACGTATAAATAAACCTTTTTCAGCTTCTCAAAGTAGTGTTTGTGATGCGTTTTATTTTGTTTTTTAGGTGTTTGAAATTATTGTCTATCACATGCTAAAAGATCTAGGCAAAGCAGGGTTATGTCATGGCCCTGATTTTCAGATCAGTTTCTATTCTACAGAAAAACAAGAAAAAAATTCTCGTGCTAAAAAAAGTATTGAGGGCGCATTGTCTGATTTTCTAAAAATTATATACATTGGGATGTTTTTAAAGTGACCTGATTGCTAGACTATTCATTACAATATTTGTAATATTATATGTCCTTTTAATGTATACTATGCATCCTATTTTCTTTAAAAACCTCCCTTATGTTGAATAATATTGAGTGCCACCATCTTGAATACAAAAGAGTGCTTTAATAACATAGGCTCATTTCCCACCCATTGTGTTGATGTGAGGCCATGATTTGCATTAGGGCAGCGTTCAAACTGACCCTAATAAGCTCCAATAGCAAAACACTGCATTACCTGAAATCACACCAATGTGCATTCCCATTTGGGCAGTTTATTGTGATAAAGTTTCTATATTGTTCTAATACCTAATCATTGTAAACGTACTATGCAGCAGTTTCCCGAACAAAAAAACTTCATCTTATCCAATCTGTAATCTATGGATTGAATTTTTAAGACTTTCACACATGACAGCCTACAGGGTTAATTTAAAATGTAAGGAATTTTATCACTGCTGTTGATATTAACAAATGTTCTCAAACAGCCCCTGGTGAAAGCATTGAACTGAAATAATATGATATAGATAGGTTACCACACTGAGCCATTTGCATTCTTCTTACATAGAAGCTGTGCCCTTCTGTTCCTTTTAGAGAACTGACAAAATATCTGACCTAGAAAAGATTCTATTTCATCATAGAAGCTGAAAAATACCAATAGTTTAAAATACATAAAATATCTGTAAGAGAGGGAAGGTATATCACGGTCACTGACAACTTATTCTAAAAAAAAAACAAAAAAACAAATTATTTTGTTCTGCTGTTAATCATGTGGCTGAAGTTCTATTTTTTGGTGTTGGTGTTCAGTTTTGTGTACACATTTTTTTCATCCAATGCTTCGACAAGCAAACAGAATCGGTTGTATAGATGATATCTATGGCAAGTGTGATGGGTCAATATAATGTAAGTAAAAAGGTGAACTTTGTTGGTGTTGCACTCCTGACCAATAACAGCTTGTATTTACTTAGTCTACTGTACAAAGCTATGATCCTTAAAATACAGCAGTGTCTCTTAACCAGGAAAGGTACTCCATTGAGGGTCATCCACAAGACCAATTACCAACTAATACACAATTATGAGAAAAGGAGAGTACACAATGAATACTTATAACAAAAGGCTTTTTCCTGGCAAGTCTTCAAAACAAGCTATAGGTGTTCAATTTTTGAACTGAATCACCTTATCACTGAACGAAGGTGTACTTTCTTTTTCTTGTGACTGTATATGTAAAGCAGTAAAGCTATATATGAAACTACACTCTTTTGCAACCCATGTAGAAAAATTGAGCTAACTGTGGGAGTAGCTGAAATAGGCATGGTTTATTCAACCTAAACCTAACTAAACAGAACATAGCAGGCCCTGAAAACTTTAAGGTAGTGCTGTCAGTGATAAAAAAAAAAAGTTTAACAATGGCAGCCTCCAAGAATCTCACGTCATAGTCCTTATAGGGATGAACTGATGTTTCTCTTATGTAATTAACCAAAATAGGTATTTATGTACCCCAATGTGTATTTCAAAGTTTTTATTGAAACTTTTTCAAAAATTTATTTTGGTAGTTTTATTGTAAACTAAAACATATATGTAAAGATAGAACAAAACAAATGTTCTGCACGTTTACACAAAACCCCCCCCCCAAAAAAAACCCAACCCCATTTTGAATATGTCCCAGCTGTCATTTAGGTGAAACTCTGTAGAAGCCTTTCTCAACTTTTTAATTCTAAAGGAATCCTTTTAGGTCCAGGAAACACTTGCTGAAACCAATTAATTAGGAATCAGTGGGAAAAATGCTGCAACAGTGGAATGAATGCCCTCTTTACATGGGTGGTCTCCCCTAAAGTCAGCTAATGCAATCACTAAATGTCCTGTGGCTGGCTCTGCCAAGTAAACACAATCAAACACAACCTCTTAAGGAACCGTAGTCAAAAATGGCTGTTTTTATAGTTTTAGCCTTTTCAACTCCACCAATTTTAGGTCATTTTGAGTTGGGTCAGCACAGAATAATTAGACACTATCAATAAAGGAGGGAGCTTTGAATTGCAAGAAAGGGGGAGGAGGGGGATGCACAACTGAACTGACTGGGCGAATTTTCTAACAAGTTCAAAGGTATAGTT
This sequence comes from Pyxicephalus adspersus, assembly GCF_032062135.1. Taxonomy (NCBI): domain Eukaryota; kingdom Metazoa; phylum Chordata; class Amphibia; order Anura; family Pyxicephalidae; genus Pyxicephalus; species Pyxicephalus adspersus. The sequence continues at coordinate 56,635,390 of NC_092871.1, read as the reverse complement.
TAATGTACAGCTTGCATAATATGTTGGCACTATATAAATCTTGTTAAAGAATAATAATAACAATAATAATAGTACAAGTAAATCTGCCTGCCTTTTTACATTGATGAAAGGGTCTCCTAAGTACCAAAGATGTTATCTTTATCACGTCTGCTGACATGACTTAGGATAATCAATAGTAATAAATAATTATTGAAATTAATGAAAATATGTCTGTTTGTTTCATGTTTGTTAACCAAAACCCAACCTAAGTTAAACCTCCTAGCAGAAGGACAATGATGTAATGTCTGTGAGTACCATTTGCTAATTCAGTCTTGCAAATTTTAAGCTTTGGAACATATAGTGCGACCATGCCTGGGCTGGAGGGGTTGCATTACAGACCAGCTGGGAGGATGACTTACGAAAAAAAAACGCAGTAACACGATTTCTGCTCGTCAGGGAAATCGAATCCGGGTGGGATGGTTAGAGCCATCAAAACGTATATGGTTAATGAAAATTGATTTATAGCCCTGACAATCCAGCTACACTTATCACTGCTGTCACTGAAACAGGATTTCACATTGAGACAAAAAAATGTATGGGTGTATATTTTAGGTATACATACATTCAAAAGGTAAAATATAGCTGTTATAGTTGTATAATAGGTATTGCACAGCAATTGTGTACACCTAACGCTTATAGACAAAGTAACACAGACCTGTGTATAGGAATTCAATTGATCATGTGCACACTTCCCAACTTTTTGAACTCAAAGGCCTCTTGCTTTAAAACAGGGAATCTGAGAGTCCCTCAGGCATTCCTTTGTGGAAAGCTTCTAGGTCCATATATTTCAATAGCAATAAATGATTCCCACCAGAGAATGTTTGAAGGAATGTTAGATTTTCTGTTTTAAAATATAGAGCCCAACGAATGTAGGCCTACTTTGCAGACTATGAAAATTTAATATGCAAGATTTTTTTCACAGCTACATTTCTTTACCATTACATTTTTAAGTAACAAATGAATGAAGGGTTTGAGCAAAATAACACTTTAATAGTAAAAGAATTATTTTATACCAGTGTATATGTATGCAAAAAAAGGGACAACTGAAGTGCTAAGAGTGAGAGAGGCTCTTGGATTTCAAAGGACAGTCTACCACAGGGGTCGCCAACCAGTGGTCCGCCACTCTGGCTAGTGCGCCCCCCAGCGGGGTCAGGAGGACACTCTTGTGGGACGCACCGGCCAGAGCCATGGACAACGTTCCTCATAAAGAGCGCAAGCTTAAACCTGCAATGGGTTCTGGCATCATGACATCACTAAAGGGGAAGTTTCTTCTCCTTTGAGTGACACCTGGCTTTCCGCGCATGCGCGCTCCAGCACTGCTAAAGAGTTTAACCAGTAACATTCCCTTCTATTTCTGTTATGTGTCCCTGGTCTGCACAGATATTGTTATAAGGTGTTCTAACTCCCCTTGATGGAGCTCTACGTTTTATGTTACTAAGGGTACAGGACTTGCTGGAACACATAAAACTTCTAGAGAGTCAGAAATTAGGGCAGGGAGATCTCCCTTTTTAAGGCATTTGTATTTTAATAATTTTTTTCTCCAAGTGCAATATGCAGTCATTGAGAAGATGTAGGTAGATCGCTATTAAAGCATAATTCCAGCCACAGTTGTTCTGTGGAAACAAAAACCTGCCAAATCTATTCTACTATCTGTACCCCCTTTAGAAATATTTCCACGCTTTTTTCTTTGTGACTATTGGAAAAAATGCAGATAAATCACTCAAACATAGGCACATGCAAAAGTAGAAATCTTGATCTATAGGTAGAACTTTTACTTAAGGATGGGTGAAAGTGAGTTCAGTATATATGAGCTGAGTATATTAAAACTAGAAGGGGTCAATGACCTTCCAGGGGAACTGCCCTGCACTTTGTCAAGCTGATGAACTTGTAAACAGACTGATGAATAAGTATAAATAAAAACTTTCATGTTCGTGTTTCAAAGCAGCTGCGCAATACAATGTAGTCAAGGCTATGGATAACATACAGCTTATAGTTCTCAGTATGAGGTATACACCCATGGAGGTAACCTGGGGTGTCAGGGGGACAGAGGTTGCTTACAATATGTTGGATCATAATTCCCTTTCTTCAGTTTTTACATACGTAAACTGGTGCAAGGGTCATACTGTAACTGGTAGATGATGTTCTCCATAACACAATTTGTAATAAACTGCAACTGTAAGTAACATTAAATATTGACAATGTTAGGGAAAATACCCTCCTACCAGTCACTGAAACAGGTGTCCCTCTTGAGTATTAACCCTTACTACCTGTTTTGGTGATGTCCAATCTCTTTCTGCCAAAAGTCACCAGGAAAAGTAGAGATGGGTAAATACCCTTCGTGGGAACACGGACAGAGGGTTTTAACCCCTCTTTACATTTTACAAAACTAAAAAACTTTTGGATTCAGACGTTTTTCTGTTCCAAGTTGGGATAAGCACATGCCCACTGCAATGTGTAGGACGCCTATTGGATGAAGCTTGCTTGTATAAAGCTGACTGAAAGCTTGATACATTCAGAAAATGTTTCATACTTGACAGCGCAGTAATCTGTAAAAAGTGTAAAAGAAACAAAGAATAAAAAGGGAAATTTAAACATAACAAAAGATTTTAAACTTGGGGAGATGACTTTCAAAAAAGTGGATACATTGGTCAAAAAGTTAGAGAACCACTCACAAGCTATGCTGCATTTTTAATAAATTATAAATGAATGAATTTGGGATGCAGAGTATGAATAACTGTCTAAAATATCACAGTTGGTTCTATTCGTACCACATTCCAAATAAACTGTTGAACCACCACAAAATATAATACAAAGACTTTGAAAGCACATACGATCACAATCAATATTCTTCTATTACAACATATTAAAATACATAAAAACACCCATGGCCATAATCATAATTGCGAGTAAATGCCATTTAAGAGGTGGCAGTTCAGGGAGAAGGTCAGCTGCCTTCAACTGGGATGGACCATACTGTCTGGATTGAGCATTCAGGGACTTTTTTGCATCACTGTCTTGTTGTATTCTGGGGCATAGTGAGTACCTAATACCTAGGGCTTATTTGCTGCCTTGGATAATGATAAGTACTTCATTCTTGAGTTTATTGAATCAATGTCTAATTTCAGATGAAATGGTGGAAATACATGCGTATGACTTTGGTGATCCGCCATAATGTTCTCTGCTGACAAGCCCTGGAAATCTCACAACTATTCTGTCCCTCATTTATGACATTAAATATTCCTGCATGGTGGTGACCATAAGTAAATAAGAAGCGATTAGTGGTTTAAAGTACATATCTCAAATGTTAAATTTTGTTTATGTTAATCATATAAAACCTTTTGTTAATAGTAGTTAATGTGGTGATTTGCTTAATAATAAAGCTATATTGAATGGTGTTTCTCCTGATGAAGCAGTTGTGCGAATTGCATTAAGAAACACATGCTAAATCAATGTAACCTATACACAATTATGATTATGGTCTTGTATGTTTTTATATGAAGCTACCAGCTGCATACACATACTTACCAACTACTGCCCCACCACTGCTTTCATCCAGAGAAATGCACAAACCCAACCAGTACTTCCAGGTTTGACATAAAATGTGACTCCCTCCCATATATCCCAGTTTACAGAGCTGGATGCTAAGTGATTGGAGGTTCAGACACCCAGAGCTGTCATTTGGTGGAAGGAGAGTTTTTCAGCCCTGTGTCACAGGTAAGAGCTTCTTCTCTGCACTCTTAAATGAGTACAGAGCTAGCAGAGCCTATACAGGTTGGGAAAAGCTATGTACTCCATTAGCATTTCAGAATAAACTGTTGAAGTGTGAATCTAAATAGAAATATGACATCTCACTTTAGAAGCACTTATTTCATTTGCTGCAGAAAAGTTAGCAGACAAAAAAGATGTTCAGGTAAAGACTTTAGGCAGTCCTAAATCATTTCATTTCTACGTCTGTCCAGCTGGTAAACTTTCTGTAATTTATCTTAACAGCAGAGACATTATCGTCAGTTACACCATGTGTGGAGAAAAAAAAATCAGCCAAACAGTTCTAGAAACATGATCCTGACAAAACTAGCAATGGTGATCTACCACCTATGACTTGGAACCGTAGACTTTTGCTAATGGATTTACCCTATGTGCCACTCTACTGATAGCTTGTGTTATGACTGGCCCTACATCTGTAAATGTACTTCTCTGGGTTTGTTTTTTAATGTATGTCACCCATGGAGAATGGCAGAAAAAAATTCTGTCTGTAGTGCCTGGAATAGACTGTTAAGGGATGTCCGGTAGGGTTTGGTTTTGTTGTATTTTATTGTGACAGACTCAAATGACCTTTTTCCAGGATTTATAAAAGGTTAAGAAGAGAAGAATGAGATGTAAGATGAATAGGAGTGCATGGGTTGAAAAAAAGGGATGGAGAAAACAGATGGACAGAGGAAAGGAATGGAAAGAAGGGATAGGGGGTGGAGAAAAAGGATGGGGGTGGAAAATGAAGGGCATGTAATGAGTGTATAAAGGCAATGGATGGAAAAGGATTAAAAGAATGGAGGGAGTGAAGGAGAAATGGATGAAGGAATGGGATAGAGAAACTGTGGAAGGAAATGGGATGTAAAAATAGAGAAACAGAGTGATGGGGGAAACAGGCAGAATGGTGGGAGTAGATAGAAGGGATAAAGAATTGGAAGAATTTAGATTTTGGTATTATCCAAATTGTATTGCTAAACTTTATATGATACCTCACATCCTTAATCTCAGAAGCTGGTGTTGACACTTTTGTATTTCAATATTTTTATTGTTTTTCAAAATTAAAGTACAAAATATAAAACATATCTTATATTATATAAACAAACATATAAGGCCACTTCAGGTAGAAACCTTTAACAACAGTAGTCTCTTTTTTTTTTTTTTTTTTTTTTTTTTTCTATAGTCATTTGTAAGCTTACAATCAGATTACTTTACTTATGTATACATTGCATGTTGAGAAGTTAACATCACAGAGTTATGAGAAATGCATTGTAATCGCTTGACAGTTATAAGACATCAATAGCTGGACCTCGATTAATGGGAACTTGAAGGCTCACCTGAAGCAACCACACTAATTAACAGACAAACACAATGACAGGAACTTGAGGGGAAATAGGGAAGGGTAGAAGAAAGAGAAAGTGCCCACTGCTTTATTGAGGGTATCACTCAGTACTGTGTTATGGTTGTAGTTTGTAATGATTACGGTTTGGTGTGAGAAATCCACGGTTCCCATACGTCTTCAAATTTAGACAATGGGTTCTGCAGTGTGTGAGTGAGTCTGTCATTAACCATGATCCAATTTAACTTGGTGGTTATGGGTTCCAGTGGTATCGTCGGGGTTCTCCACGCCATAGCCAGAGATATCCTACTCGCCAGCAAGATCAGCCTAACCAGTTTCAGCGTATGTTTGGGTAAGTACAAGTCAATCTTATTAAACAAGGCTGCCTCCACCGTGCAATATAACTCTTGCTTTAGCATTTTAGTTATCATTTTGAACACCTCGTCCCAGTACGTCCTTGCGATTGGGCATGACCACCATATGTGTAGCATAGAACCACTCATGTCACAGCCTCGAAAGCATTTTGGCAAAGTGGATGGGAACATTTTTGCCATTCTCACCGGGGTGAAGTACCACCTCAATGCCACCTTACAATTTGCTTCAACTATAGAGGAGTTCAGCGATATCTTGGAGAGAGAGTACATCACTTCCCTCCAGTCTTCTAATTCCCATGTATCGCCTAACTCCCCTTCCCAGTCTAGCATATATTGCAATTTAGAATTTGGGGTAACCAGAGTTTGATAGATAACCGAAATTTGTCCTTTTGTTAGTTCTATGGAAGAGCATGTGCTTTCAAATGGGGAGGACCTCATTGGTTTCGGGGCCCTTCCTATTATCGTGTGAACAAAGGAGGTCAGCTGTCTGTAGTGAAAGTGTTCCGTTGAAGGAATTTCAAACTTGCTAGTCAGGTGGTCCCATGAAAGAATACCACGTATGTCTATCAGATCTTTCACTTGTTGAAAGCCCTTGGACTTCCACCATTGAAACTCAGCCGGGTAATACCTTGGCTGAAAGTCTGGATTATTCCAAAGTGGAACAAGAGGTTTATGGCCTGAGGTCAATGTTGGGTGTGTTTTATATTTATCCCATAACTGAATAGAGTGTGAAAGTGTCGGGCATTTTACTAAACCCCTCAGGCCCTTCTTACTCCACATAAGGGCTTCAATGGAACCATGAAAGCCATCCTGGCCTTCAAGCTCAACCTACTGAGGTCTGGTTCCATGCAGAGTGCTCAACGACAGCTGTGCTATCTGGGCTGCCACATAATAGTATTTCATGTGCGGGATTCCCAATCCACCCATACGTTTCGGAGCATATAAGGTGTCCCTGCGAATCCCAGGTTTTTTTCTCTGCCCAAATAAATCTCATAATCCTGGATTGAATAGTTAATATTTCTTTCATCGGGACCTGAACAGGTAAAGTACGAAAGAGGTATAGCAGTCTCGGGAGCAAGTTCATCTTGATCGCGGCTATACGTCCAAACCATGACGGCGGGGAGAGGGCCCATCGCCTGAGGTCAGCATAGAGTTTTTTTAAGTAGTGGTACATAGTTGCTTTTGTAAAGGGTATTGTATGTGGGAGTCAATTGAATACCCAAGTACTAAATAGACTCTTTACACCAGCTGAAGTCAAAACTATCCTGTAGCCCTTGCAATGTCTCTCTGGGTATATTTATACTCATGGCTTGGGATTTAGCCTTATTCACCTGCAGACCGGAGCATAACCCGAATTCATCCAACAGTTTCATGAGATGGGCAGCGTAGTTGTTGGAGAGGTAATAAACATCAGGATATCGTCTGCAAAGAGAGCACATTTATGTTCAGTTTGACCACTCCGAATTCCCTTAATGTTTGGGTCCCTGCGTATGGCTATTGCTAGGGGCTCAATTGCTAACGCAAAGAGTAGAGGTGATAGGGGGCACCCCTGCCTAGTCCCTCTTCTAATTGAGAGCGTCTTTGAGAAGAAACCCCCCAATGTTATTTTTGCTTCCGGGGAGTCATAGAGTGCCAGCAACACATTAATAAAGTGAACTCCAAAGTCCATCCTAGAGAGAACCTGATATAAGTATCCCCAGGTTAAGCTATCAAACGCTTTCTAGAGGTCTATGGAGAGCACCATTGCCTGGCGTGAGGGGCCTCCATCCCAGTTAGAGTCAACCACTGATATCAGGTCAATAGCCCTTCTGGTTTGGTCAGGTGCTTGTCTATGCTGTATGAAACCCACCTGATCTGGATGGATATAGGCCCCCAAAAATGCACCAAGTCTTTTGGACATAATCTTTGTCATAATCTTTAGGTCACAGTTTATGAGGGAAATGGGTCGGTAGTTCCCAATCTCTGATGCATCTTTTCCTGGTTTGGGTATCACGCTGATGTATGCCCTATTCGCATCGCCCTTTAAAGAGTTTCCTTTCCTTAGAAAATTGAAATAGTTTATCAAATGGGATGCAAGTATCGGGCAGAAGGTTTTGTAATATAGATTCGAGAAACCATCTGCCCCAGGCGAGCTACCTACTTTTAGAGCTTTGAGAGCCCCCTTCAATTCATCAATCGTAAAGGGACGTTCCATAATAGCTCTATGCTTAGGGTGCAATTTAGGTAAATTAACCTTATTTAGGAATTCCGCTATATTTGCATCCTGATTTGAAAGCTCGGGACCATACAGTTTACTGTAGAACTCTTCAAAGGCCTCCAAAATTTTTTCAGGGTTTTGGGAAAGTTTACCGTTTTTAGTTTTAATTCTGGGTAGGGCTTGAAACTTGGGCCTAGGGTTCAGTTTATTTACCAGTAAACTACCGGGTTTGTCGCCCCATAAAAAGAACTTATGAGAAGCCCACCGTATAGATTTTTCTGCTCTTGTAGTCAAGAGCATGTTCAGTTCAGTGCGTTTAGCTTCAAGCTGGGATTTCAGGTCCGTCTGGGGGGTGGCCTTGTGCTGTCCCTGCAGAGGTTGGTACTCTTGGAAACACACCTCAGTTAATTTATTATGTGCCCTCTTGCGGGACGCCCCTATCTTAATTAGTTCCCCTCTGATATATGCTTTATGAGCTTCCCAGTTAATGGCCGGTGAAGTGTCACCCGCAATATTGGTTTGGAAATAGCCCTTTAGTAATGTTTCAATTTCCTCTCTGACCAGTGTATCGGACACAAAACTGTCATTGAATCTCCATTGGAAACCAGCCTGAGGCCGCCGAAAGCCCGTCAAATATAAGGCTAAAGGGTCATGGTCAGACCAGGGAGTTGATAAGATTCGGGCTCCAAGCACATTAGGCAGCATTTGGGACAGGAGAAACCCATGATCAATGTGAGAGTATTGGTTATGCGCTGCCGAAAAGTAAGTATAATCTCTAGCTGATGGGTTCATTTCTCTCCAACAATCTATAAGGCCATATTTTCTTAACAGCAGTGAGAATCTATGACTTTTTTTAGGGGGGTCCTTGTATTTACATACAGTGGATTTGTCCAATATGTGATCCAGAGCTAGATTGGAGTCCCCTAATAAAATGAGGGATCCCTTCGCCCTAACCCATAGTTCTTTCAGCATTACCTGAAAAAACGCCAGTTGGCCTTCATTAGGTGCGTAGTAGGATACCACTGTAATGAGGTGTAAGCCCACAAAACCCGTTACAATCAGGTACCTTCCTCCCGGATCCCTGAATATCTCCTGGGGAGCAAAATTCAAATTTTTCCGGAAGCATAAAAGAACCCCACATTTTTTTCTATCAGAGTTAGCAGAGTAAAAAATGGGGTAGTTTTTATGTAAGTATCTCGGGCCAGATGTCTTGGAGGAATGCGTTTCCTGCAATGCTAAAATATCCACTTTCAGGGAGTTATAATAATGGAACGCCTTAGATCGTTTTACCGGGGAATAAAGGCCCTGAACATTGTGGGATAGTACCGTTAGACCAGCAGAGAATGATGGCCCTTTAGTAAGCTCCGGCTTCATAAAAGGATACTAGATGAGGCCATTTGTTAGCACTTCCTCTGAAGGTAAGGGGGGGAGTCAGGAAACAATGGGTAGGAGAGTACATCACGGGAGAACATAGTACAGACAATGTCCTGAACAAAACTAGGCAACTATCATTCAGCAAACCATATTGCAACAAATGTCTACTTGAACCAGGGAGGGCCAGGTCCCCCCCCCAAGCCCCGGGCACCAAAGGAACCCAGGACCCGGGGGACG
>NC_092871.1:56559811-56625713 GCF_032062135.1 Pyxicephalus adspersus | reverse complement strand
GGTAATACAGTGAAGGCACCATGTTATCGCTATTAGAACTGTGTCCTAATGTCTACCAGTGCAAATCAGCAACCCTTAAATCTAATGATATTACTTAAGTATCTAGTACATCACCCTGCCATGTGGCACACATATCTTTAACAGTGGTAATCAGACCGAAGGTTAAACAGTAAGGTATCATAGTATTGCTAATAAGACTGTAACCTAACGTCTTCCAGTGCGCAACAATCACACTAATGTCATCAAATAATACTTAAGCATAGCATTAAAGACATCGCATAGTGTCACACACAACTTTTGCATTGTTAATCAGGTATACAGTAATACAATGCTGGCACCGTGTCATCACTGACCAAAATTGTATCCTATTGTCGTCCAGTGTTAAACATCCATACGTATGTCTACAGTTAGAACTTATGCTTTGAATTAAATATGCTGCTATGTGTCACATTTAACTTTAACCATGTTAATCAGAACGAAGGTATTACAGTGACCGAACCATGTTTGCACTTTTAAAACTATATCCTATTGTCTGTCAACGCTTAGCAACCACACTCATGCTTGCATAGAGAACATTAGTATCAAGTGAAATACGCTGCAAAGTGTCCAAAGCGGATCTGCAGCAACAAATCATGCTCACTGTCCCAGTGGTACGTCCAACAGATCACTTCAGGATGTCTTCTGAGAGTGCTTCCCGGACGCTTTCACTTTGTTCCATAAAGGGTACAACGAGGCCGCGACTGCTTTATCCTGCATATAAGGGGCGTCCGCCTTCTGAATTAGATCCAGGTCTTTAAGGATTCGCTCACCCTCATCAAAAGAGGAAAAAGAAAAACTCTTCCCTTGGAGTTGAAAAATTAATCTGAGTGGGAAGGCCCACCGATATTTAATTTTATGTGCTATCAACACTTGTAGAAGGGGTTTAAGCGCCCGCCGGCGTTGGATGGTAAAAGGAGTGATCAGAAAATATTTGAATGGGGTACCCTTCCATTTCAATGTGTCCCATGCCCTTGGTTATTTTCAGCAGCGCTTGAAGAGAAATAGTGTGGCTTGATAATAATGTCTCGGGGAGGACCATCTGGCTTAGGTGTCACCAGGGCCCTGTGTGCTCTATCAATTTCAAAGTGTGACTCCGGCAGATCAAGTAAGATCTTTTGTAAGAAACGCTGCACAGCTTCTGTTACATCTTTCACCGATTCAGGGAGGCCCCTAATCCTAAAGTTGTTTCTGCGGGACCTATTTTCTAGGTCATCCAGCTTAAGTTGGAGGTCTTCAATCTGATTGTTGAGTACTGATATCTCTCTGGAATTCTGGGAAACCTGCGACACTGTTTCATCCATTTTTTTCTCAAATATGTCAATTCTGGTTCCTAAGGACTGCAAGTCCTGGCGAACTTCAGATGTAATGGTCATTGTGGCTTTGGACAGTTCAGATTGTAGTAGTTGAGCCAGGTTAAGGTAAAGATTGCGTTCAGCTAAAGGGAGATCCGAAGGAGATGAGGGGGCCACAAGATCCAGAGATTGATCTCTTAGGCTGGATACAGGAGTGAGAGTGGGATTGCTGGCACGTGAGAAAGATGGGGCCTCTCCCTGTGTTTATCGCATGCCCTGTGTCCCAGACAAAGGCAGTGCAGAAGGGGGGGGGAGGAAACTATCCTGAGAGGAGTGGGGAGAACTCCTTTCCCACCCTCTCTCCAATGATCCCCCTTCATTACTTGCCTGCAAGTCCCGGTCTCCATCCCTGGGGACTGAGGCTTCAGCCGCGTGCGTGTCCCCCATAGCCGCCATCTTAGGTCCAGGCCGCTGGGAGTGAGATCGTGGGCTGCGGGGTCCATATTTCTTCCCCGATTTGCCCACCATGGCTTAATATGTAGGGGGTGCGTTCCGCTACCGGATGGAGCTCACCTGCAGTGTGGCTGCCGAGTGTCACTGCTCTGGGAGCCGATGGAAATACCGGGGGGTGCCGAGCCGATCACAGAGCGTCCTGCTTCATCGGCGGCGCATGCACACCCCGTGTTGATGTGAGATTGAGAAAACAGCACATGTGTTCAATGTTTGTAATAAAATATAGGACTACTGTCGTTCTGCATTTTAGCCACAAGATGCCGCTGTTTCTGAGCACAGCTAAACAAGTGGTATTACGCAGTAAAGTACGTTTTTTATATGAGCTGGCATCCGTGTTGTGTTCTCTGTTCGTGACTTCGCTGTATCCTAGAAAGCCCCCGGTACACGGCTTACATTGACACTTTTGGAGGAAACTTTTTTTTTTTTTATAGCTGTTTTGCATAACTGCTTATCAGTCTCTGATAATGACTGAAATTTTTTGACAACAACAATTCAATGGGATTTATTATGGTTTTGACTGAGCCAGTCTATCACTCTCCATTTCTTAGGTATAAGATGTTGGAGTACCAGCCCCTGTACCTCAAACAGAAGTTATTATTTTCTGATTACATGGACACTGTGTTATGACAATACTTCAGAAAATTCAGCATAACATTTTAATACAGCAAAGTGAAAATTTTTTGTTAAAAGTCATAAAATTAAAAAAAAGATTCAGATCCTCTCCTCTACACTCTACTATTCCCAAATAGGAAAAATATCAATATCCTATACAAGCTCGCTGATATATTTGCTTTTTTAACTGTACTATCAACTGAGTCCCAGATTCTCGCCTTGCATAAAAGTAATAAATGTCAAAATCTTTTAGTCTATTTTCCTATTCGCTATAAGCCTTTGTTTTTTGTTAAGTGTTCTTATGTGCTAAGAGGCTTTGCATAAGGTTAGAAGGAAACAACTAACAGAATTCAGGTGAGTTCCCACAAGGTGAAGACTTATAGTTAGTTGAAGCAATGGTAAATAAGGGGAAAAAAATCATTATTCATCTATAGCTAATCTGAATGGTTATCAAAATTGAATATTCTAAACATTGTAAACATCAAGTCATATCTGTGTTCAAGGTGGCTATGTTCGTTTCCTCATAGCCAAAATGTATAGGCAGTTTTTTTTTTTCAGAGCAAAGAGCACTAGTTAAACAGCCCATAACCAATCATAAATTGAGTCCTTTGACTAACTATATCTGTATGCACACAAGTTTTTTACTTGATATTACAGTACAAGCTTCTAAAAAGCCATAAAAAAATTTTAGGATTTGCAGGGTTTTTCTTGCCTAAAATGTTAGTTATTAAACCTGCCAGGTAATACAGTGCCCCAGTGTCATGTTGTGTTCTTTTTACCTGGGTGGTGGAGGTAAAAATGGTCTAAAAGCATGTGTTTTACCTACAGAAAACAATCAGCTTGTACAATCTGCTCTTCCATACTGGGCCGGGATAATAAAATATGTAGGACTGGCACTACAAACCAAGACTACCTTGTTTGAACACCAAATAATGAACACTAACTGATCTAATAGGACCTGAAAGATGACAACGGACCATTAGCAACCAACAGGATTCGGGTTTAAAGAACTCATATCTGGAAGAGGTTTTATAATGGTGATTATAGGTTGATGCATTTTGCACAGCACCCCTATTCTTTGATTTGCCTTCTGAAATAGGTTAATTAGGGTTGCCTGGACTTAAAGTACCTTTAAAGTAACTTTCCCTTCAGTCTTGACAAATGTGGCATTTTATAAGGCAGCAAAGGGGAATTGTTTAGTAAAAGGTGTTTATTACTTTTTGTTCTGTAATGCCTGTGGAAATCTAACATACCATCTACAGATAAGGTAAACTAAAACAACCCTAATACAATGAAATGAGTTAAATTTTACACGCTTTATTTTGCTGCCCTGACTTACAATATCCAATTCATCTGAAATTACCAGAAAGGTAGAATGACATTTTGAGTACATAGGAAATTCCATAATTTAAACAATAAATAAAACAGTACATAAAAACACTTTTTTTTAACTGATACTTGCCACTTATGTCTGCATTAAAAGAACATTCCCCCACAGCTTAGTTTGTTTGTAGTCTCTAGGGATGGCAAAAAACACAGCAATTCATATCTCTCAGTGACTACAATGGTGACTCTTCCAAGTTCCCAGCTACACCTCTAATGCCTTGAAGTCTCAGTCATTCTGCTGTATTCCACAGGCATTCCATAACCTGGAAATCCATCTAGGAAAGCATGTGCCTTTAAAAATGATGGAAGAAGCTGGAAATTATATTGGATCATTTGACCTAATGTGCCAACCTGAAAACAAATTAGTTAGGAATGCACACATCCTTAGTGTATACACTTAATCAAACTGACTAAAATATCTTGAGTACAGGAACCTGGAAATAAAATTTATTATAACATTTTCCAATTAATTGGACTGTGTATTGTACAGACAAAAAAGATGCACTGCTGTGTAATTTCTGAAATCTATAAAATGTATTCACCCCTTTGGAAGTTCATATTTAATTATAATATGGACTATGGTGGATTCAGTTTTGTTTTGATTCTTCATTTTTTATACTGATCAACAGAAAAATACTAGGTGAGAAGAAGCGATTTAAAAATAATTTCAATGAAAAAACACTAAATAATTGCACAAGAAAAAAAAAAACACTAAGAGCCTATTCACACTATTGTTATACTTCAACATCTCCTGTTATTTAGGTTGGTGTGACTTGGTACACCAAACACTTGCATTCTACTAAAATAAACCTGCAATGGTAGACTGAACATGATTTATCCACCTTTTCAGGAGCAAAGGAATGAACTGCCCTAACACAATGCAATGCAAAGCATAACACACATTAAAAAGTGCGTGGATGCAGGTAATATACACAACAGAGTGAACAGGGTATAAACTCAGTATTTATCTGGACATTCTCTGGACATTGCAAAGAGCGATTCACCATTTACAACCAAATGCAAGTGCCTAGACAGGTCTTTCCTACTGAACATGCCAACTTCCAAGGCAATGAACCACCAGTTCTTTGTTTCCTTTAAGAAAACTTTCTGCAGCTAAACATAATGTCAACCCACTGGTCCCATTCACCCCCCATCCATCCATCCCATAATGTGTTAGAGATAGTGTGATGTGTTCAATGGGATGACATCAGGGTTGTGGGAATTTACAGTGATAAAGTCTGGAAAATTCTGCTACCAAACTGCTTTAGTCCAGTCTGGTTGCATGAGGAGTGTTAGTAAGCAGGTCCTATCAAGTCTAGTCACAACTCCTATCAAGTCCAGTCAGAACATCGAGTAATTGTAGGAAGTTGAGTAGGGTGTGAATACAATAAGTAAGGTTACAATGTTCCAGCCAACCCCTGGGTTTCAACAAAATAGCTTAGAGAAGAGAGAACACACAGAAAGAAGATTTTTTGGCTGATTGTATTCAACATGATTTATATACAGTATAAAAACAATTGTGACAGAATATATGTAAAGTGTGACAGTTTTTGAGCTTAGTTAAAGCCCTATCTTTTCACATTGGAAGCATGCAGAAAAAGGTTTTTTTGAGCTCCAAAACTGGACAACCACTTCTATTTGTAGGAAGGAAGAAGGTGGATCCTGGTGGGTGAGTTAGACGAACCGGATCTAATTATTATACCCTAATGGGTGAAGTCCTCAAGTCTCCTAACTACCCAAAATGTTTTGGGATGTTGGCTAGCCTTGGATAAGAGTGGGCGGGTTGTGTTCAGCGACACAACCCGCCCACCTTCCTGAGCCTGCAATGTCTCCGGGAGATGCGGTCCGCAGCTCTGGCCCGTGCGCCGCCAAACCCTGACCCCGCTGGTGGGTGCACCGGCCAGAGCCACTAGTGGGCCGCGGACCAGGGGTTGGGGACCTCTGGTATAGAGGGTAGGATCACCTCAAAGAAAAACTCTTAGGTAAGGAAGAAGGACGTGAGGATTCAGGCCTGTTACAATGCCGTACTTCATTGAGTACTGCCCTGTTATGGCATGACATGGTATGGCATGAGCTCCCCTGAGGAAGCCGACACGGCAAAACGTGTAAGGAATTAAGAGACCTAAGGACTTCACCCATCAGGATATATTAATCAGACCCAGTTTGTCTAACTCACCCACCAGGATCCACTTTCTTCCTTCCTTCAATTAGAAGTGCTTGTCTAGTTTTGAAGCTAAAAAAACAAAGAACAAAAAAAAAAAGCTCAAAAAAACTGTCACACTGGATAGGGGGTACCTCCGGGTGCTCCAATTATGAGTTGGAAATGAAGTTGGTATTACCGTGGGATATGATAGCCCTACTCCACTGTAAAGTTACACAATTACCTACCACAGTAAAACATAATTTGCTAGTGAGAGATACGGTACTCACTTGGAGGGAGATTAGACGTAAACTGAAACTGCCCACGAATGTATCTAAGTATCTTCCTATTAGTGGGGATCCAAATTTCATATCTGGATATATGAGTAAAGAGTTTCATAAATGGAAGCAAAAAGGGCTTTATTTGTGGAAAGATTTAATGGAGAGGGATACCAATCAATTATTATCTGCTCAGGCTCTTCAGGCGAAGTACGCTCTACCACTGTGGTCAGTTAACCCCCTGTACTTTTTACAAGCTATGACATATTATAAATCACTGATACGACCCTATGTCCAAGATAACCCTATGCAAAAGGATGTATTTGATAAGTTGACTGCTCTAGTGCCAACCTCTATATCTAATATTTATCAATATTATCAGGGCGTCTTTAATAAACCACTCGTAGAAACAAATGTGCGACACTGGCAGGGGGACTTCTCAAACACAAATCTAGTGGCTTATATCGTACAAGGCTACCGGAATGTAAGAAGTTATATGGTAAATGAGGTTTGGAGGGAGTCACAATTCAAAATTATCCATAGAGCACATAAGGTAATGAGGAAAAGTAATTTGGCTGAGTTACAGAGGACACATTCTTACTGTCTAAGAATCTTACTGTCTAACACATTCTACATTAAATGTGGGGCATTAAATGCTACTTTGACACACTATTTGTGGGCTTGTCCACAAATAGGTAAATTATGGGATGCAGTATTACAATTTATAAACGAAACCACAGATCAAATGCTCCTTAAGTATCTGATTTTGTGCCTCTTTGGTTCTTGGGAACATGATGACTCCATACCGATACCAAAAAATATAGAGGTTGGACCAGTATATGTCTACTAACTGGTCAGGAGGGTGATTCTGTAGGATTGGATTAACTCTGTGGTTCCGTCTATGCAGGAGGTACTTGTTTTGTTAAAAGTAATCTTTGATAGGGAACTATTTGAGGTGGAAAGAGAGGGAGATAAACAAGTTACCGGCTTCTTCCAGATATGCTATAAATATATAAAAAAGTACTTAGTCTACAGGAAAAATTGTCTATTTATGACCGGTTTAAATATTCTACGTGGATGATCACACAGCGGATGTCATAGTATAATTATCAGTATTCTCAATGGTATAGACTGTTATATACTATATTGCTTTCAAATAAGATTCTGCACTACTTATGTTTGTAACAAATTTCTGGGCCTATAGTTCGAGTTTTTGTTTTTAGTTTCTTTCTTTTCTTTTATTTGTTTTTTTGCACTTTTTTGTTATTTTCTTTTATTAGACTGTGCTATATTATTTTTGTTGTAATGTTTGAAAACAATAAAATAAAAAAAATAAGAAAAAAAAACTGTCACACTGTACATATATTCTGTCACACATGCACACATGTGTGTCTGGTTTCACCTGTAATTTTCTTAATCAATTAAAAACACGATTGTGAGAGATGAAAATTCTACCTAAAATATAAAAATCTTTTAATTTTAAGCCACCGACCTGTGCTCCTCAGTTAATATTACTCAATAGTTCAGTAAATATACCTTCTGTAAAACACTGTTTTATGTGTGAAGATGAGAGAGAAATGGAGAGAGGAGAAATGCATGGATAGAGAATATCTGTCAAAACTTTACTGACCCAACCACAAACATTACAACTTCTGATATAATTTTTGTTCAAGGTCAGCAGCAAAAAAAACTTTAAAGATGAGCATGACCGCCAAGCAACTAGCAATAGAACTTCCCTGTACATTGTTTACAAAAGTTAGCAGAATCAGTTATAAGCATCAAACAAATAATAACACAAAAAAACCCAATGAAATCTGGCAGACCAATACATTTATTAGTGAACTTGTGCTAAGCAACTGGGTTCACTTTTATGTGCCTTTTCCAGAGGAACGTACTTATTTTTTTTCACCCTCCACTCTTCAGTTTTGCAAGTGGGGGGCAGCTGTACAGGTTTTGAGTCACATTAATTGAAGCTTTGACAACAGCCTAAGGACTATTCCTTGGCTTTATGCACTAGATCAGAGGAAGGCAAACTTTTGTGGCCACTAGGCCATTTCAGGGGTGGGCAGGAGCACACTAGGCCAGACTCTCTCGAGTCCTGTCCCTCTTTCCCTTTCAGGGGGTGTTCCCTATTTACCCCGGTGGCGGAAGTGGCATGATAGACAACAGGAGAGCCACAGCAAGAGGAGGCTCAAGAGTCGCATGCAGCTCCAGGGGATTGTTACGGCATAATGCCCCCTGGCTGATCCGGCCGGCAACCGTGGGTCCCTGTACTGCAAAAGTATCCCTCAACTACTGTTGTTGTAAATTCTCCTTATCATTTAATGCTTTTTTTGCTTTTATACTACCACTGGAGTTGTGTTGGTTTAGGTGCACCTGTCACCTATGCAAACCAGAACAGTTATTTTGTGCCCCTGACAAGTTTTTCATAGAACACAGCTAACCAATCCACTGTCCCTCATGGTGCTGCAAGTTACTAGCAAAGGATGGCACAATCATGCAGAATAAATTCCATTCTTGCCTTGCATAATTGGGATCCATAGCCAAGTTACCAGAAGGGACGCATATTGAAGACCTTCAAGTTTTCTCCTGGTTTCCAGTTTCTTGTCACAACTAAAGATATAGTTATAAGCGAACTTGATTCTTTGTCTCTGACCAGTTTTAGGCAGATACCTCGCCTAGCTTGCTGTGAACCCTGAGCCAAAGGCAGGTATTCTTCAAGGGTCATAAAACAAAACATCTCAACAATGGAGGATGTACAGACAAAACAAATATTTGTTCTGCATATTATAAAGGGAAAAGGCCACAGCAGGGGACATATGTTGTGGCATATCACACCAACTTGTCAGCTATATCTCCTTTGCTAATTGTTCTATGTGCTTATTATACTTGGGTCTGATACTGTCATGTATGCTATAAATCACGTACAAGATGTACTATAATATTACAAAGCCTAAACAATACTTAACCATGTCATTTTTATGTGTTTTTTATTTATATGTATTTCTCTTTACTTTCAGTGGTAACATAGGGGCAGAAGAATAAATGGAAAATAGGCATAATGTGCCACTTTAAAGTGAAGCATTTGCTTTTCAATGGCAAAAGTTCACTTTAACCCCCCTAGCGATAATCCCGAGTATGACTCGGGGTGGATTTTACCTGCAAAAAGCGGTATTCCCGAGTCACACTCAGGGTTTCTTAAAACTTAAAAAAACCCCACTTACCTTGACATCCCCTGGCGTCCTGCTAGTCCCCGCAGGTCCTGGGGACACGTCCTCTACCTCCGATCTCCAGCCGCGAACTGCAGATACGTTCTCCAGGGTTTCCCGGTGTCGTCTGTGCATGGGTCTGTGCGGGCGGGAGGAGCGGCGGGAAATTCAATACAAAATAGCTGTATTGAGTCCAATACAAGGAAATCTTCATATAATATATATATATATATATATATATATATATTATATTATATAAAAAATACATGCTTCTCTACAGTTATATATTTCACTATTTTTTTAAACAGATTTTTGTTTTTTTTTATTTCATGTTCATTAATAAATTTATTAAATATTGGACAAATTTTGGTGAGTTATGTCTAAGAATTATAGCCTGCAATGTAAAATAAATTTCCATGCAAAAAAAAACTAACACATTTTGCATGGAAATACGGACAGAAAAAGAAAGCTAGGGGGGGGGTTAAAAAAAACAGGTTTTAAAAAACTAACTTACAGCTTATAGTGTCCATTTCCTATGGTGTATTATAAATCTGCAAAAAATGTATTGCATGCTCTTAAGAAGTACTCAGTCTTTATAATTCTGGTCCCTCAACTATCAAGTTGCCTTTGCTCTTGGGGCTCCAAGATATTTGGTTTCTATATAATTGATCGGTCAATGATATTTGTAATATACAGACTGATACACAACAATTTTTGTACTAGGCGTTTAGTGTCAAAATAACATTGTTCTATGTCCCTAGCTGACAAACCTCACTAAATAAAGTACCTTCACTCAATAAAGTACCTTAAAGGACATGATGAGTGAAGTATAATAAGACGCAGCAGCCATGTCTTTTTCAGACTGTCCAACAGAAGCAAATTAACTCTGATGGGGGAATTCTGAACTTTGCATGTTACCATATTGAATAAGGATGCTTGTTATCATGCTTGCATCCCTAAACCCCTTGTGTAAACTTACGATATAAATACCCATGAGAAATCCAAAGCCAACTGCATACGTCATTAGCTGCAGACCTTAAGAAAATTGCCTTCCTTCAAGAAAACCCTGAAATAAAAAACTTATTTGCAAACCAAATATGAAATTGATGCTTATATATGATTAGCATGTCATGTGGCATGTGGAGGCACTGAAGCATGACACTGATCAATATAAAAAGAAGTATCAGTCCCATATTTGTTGTGCATCATGTTTGGTTGTATTCATGGCCAAATAAAGCTACAGAACTGAATGCCTGTACGTTAAATTAGTGTTTACCTGGCACTTTTTTTTGTGTGAGCTAGGTTTGACCTCTTCATGCCTTTCAATTCAGTGAAAACATTTTTTACTTCCAAAATGGTAATATTCAGAATATGGTGATGTAATGTATGTTGGGGACTTTTATACAATTATTGGTCTGAAGAGAGTCTTTGCTCTATCCCTTTTACTGCATTGTTTCCAGCCTAGAAATAGAAGTACCCCATTCAGCTGTGGAACGACAGAGATAAAGGTCAGGAAGTGGAAGGAGATTCTGCTGCGGCCTCATCCACCTCTTCAGAGTCCCACACTTTTGACTGAAGGTAGTCTGCAAAGAGAGCTTTGGCGCGATGCAATACGCGATTGAGGTTATGCCTTCTGACCAGGCGGTTAAAGTGCATCGCCAGCTCATCATAACCCATGTTTTGTTTCATTATTTGCTCACGGTGTTCCAGCAAAATGGAAAGGCATAAAAACAGCATGAAAGGATTTCCACGTCCAAACTCCTGTGGTGGGGGCAGACTAATGGGGGCTGGTGAAGTGGCCAAAGTCTGTTCAGCTTCTGGGGCAACCACATTTTCCATCTTAGCAGCAGCAGAAGTTTCTTCAGTTTGGTCTGCAGCTTCAAGAGATGTGGAGCTCTGTGAAGTTGGGGAACAAGAAGTTAAAGAAAGAGCAGATATAGATTTGGTGACGCTTAAGGAATCAGGAGGTCCTATGAGGGGTTCGTGTTCCCACAGACGTTCTTCATCCTCCTCCTCCTCAGTTGATTGTCTGACCTGCAAGGTGGGACTGTTTGCTATATCAGTCTCAAAACTTGCCCGTGATTCATTCTTCTCATAACATTTGAAATCTCCAAAGCTGGTCTGTTTCAACAAGGGATATCTCAATTCTGGAGGGTCTTTATTTACTGAAATTGCCTCCTCCTCCCCTTGTTTCTCCACCATTTCATTTGCTTCCTCCTCTGGGCTTAGGCCACGGTCTGGCCTCATCATGTGCCTCTTCCGTGTATTTTTCCGACACTCTCCTGGAGCGCAGGGTGGTCCCACCAGCTCCACCTCTTTCTCTGGTGGATCTGGAGGCAAAGAGCTCCACATGACCTCCAGCATTCTCAAGGCATCTTCAAAAGCAAACTCTCTTTTGAGTTCTAGCAGCAGCCAACGATAGCAGAAGAAGAGGTCATCAGCACCGCGTGACATTAGGTAGGTGTTGAATTCTGGGTCAGAGTAACGCAATAGCAGTTTAAGATGGAAAAACTTCCCAGACATGCACTCACCATCCATTCGGAAGTTGCCCTCAAGCCTTTTCATAATGCCACAGAAACAGATAAAGGCATGAGCCTCATTGTCCATGACCGCTAAGATAGGCGATGCAATGTCACTCATTCCCTGGCAGTAGGACACCTGTGGGTGGGTAACGGCATAGGTGGTGAGTAAGTCATGCAGGGCCTGGAGGTGAGGGTTATCCTCGGAACCAGAATAATATGGATGGGTACGGTCTGTTCGAAGGACATCTTTCATCACATTACCCTGGATGAATTCCAAATCTTCCTGGCTGCACCTCTCCCTCCACTCACTCTTCAGTTGATAATATTCCCGGGTTTTGCACTTCATGTAATCCATTCGTTCTTGTCCTGTTAGACCATCTGGGTACACATTCAGCAAGTAACGCCATACAACCTGCATGAAGAGGACAGAAAACAATACAGGAACTGCAGGGCAAGGGAATTTTTTTTATCTACAGAGGGTATGGGAAAACATTAGAAGAAAATAATTAATCAGCAACTCCAAGCAAAAATTAATTGAACTGCTACAGCAGAGATTTACGCCATCCTTTATATTACCTTTACAAAGTTCTATGTAGCTTTTTACATTCGGCATGTCCTTGAAGAAATAACCTGCTCTACATACCTATTTGATTCAATACTCTTAATGGGACCATAAATTATCGAGTGCTAGGTCCCCGGTTCGAATCTCAGCCAGGGCACTATTTGCATGGAGTTTGCAGGTTCTCCCCGTGTTTGCATGCAGAAGCTTTTCAAATTTTCAGCCTTTGCCTTTAGAGTGAAAACTGTAGACTAGTTGAATGTAAACAGAGCATTATTTTCATATAATTTGATTCTCCTCTTAACCTCCTGGGCGGTTACTCCAAGCCTAGTTCGGTAAAAAAACCTGCTGAAAGCGTTTACCACGAACTAGGCTTGGGGTAGCTAAAAATGAAATCAAGCATTGCTTACCTGGTCATCTGATCTCGTCCTCCGGCAGAGTTCTCCAGCGTCGATGCCCGTCTCCAAAGTCGGATGTTGGTCTTCTCCTTCCCTCGACGACTTCTGGTTGACATCAACGTGGCGGGAAATTCAAAGTTTTGTATTGGACTCAATACAAACTCCTGTATCCAATCCAATACAAAATAATACAAAATAAACACAAAGTAAATACACAATCACAGTTTTTACATTTTTTTTTAAGTTTAAAATTTAACACTGTCTGCTTTAACCTTTGCTGATCTTTGCCTAATTTTGACTATTCTCTGCCTGCCGCCTGCCTTGCCACCTGCCTGATCCCTGCTTTGACTTCAAGCTCCAGAAGGCGTCTATCCACCCAAGATGTGCTGGAACCATTCTCGGACAGCGAGAGTGATCTGGAGTCATTTGTGGAGTGCACTGATAGTGATGGAGCACCTGGAGACCTCTCATCGGACTCTGAGACCGAGAGCGCGATTGACACTCGTCAGGCCCAGCCTGTGCCCCCTAAGTTTCCATTTACTGGGGCGCCTGGCCTGAAGGTGCACAGTGTCAGCACAACCCCCTGGCCTACCTGGAGAAATTTCTGAATGGCCAAGTCATTCAGAAAATAGTTTAAGAAACAAACAGATATGCAACGCAACAGCTAGCTGCTCCACATGCAAGACTGTCCAGAACCAGGAAGTGTGAACCCGTCACTCAAAAGGATATTCAGCTTTTTCCTCGGCCTTGTTATTCTCTAGGGGTTGGTGGGAAAACCCCTGCAGAAGTGGTACTGGTCCACCAACAGACTGCTTGCCACCCCTTTTTCTGGCATAGTTGTGCCTGAATATGGATTTGGCCTGATCATGAAATTTTTACATTTTACCAACAATGATGATTTTGATGAGCCCACCCATCCTACCCCCAATCTCAAAAAAATTATTATACACAACTTCAAAACCTGCTATATGCCAGAAAGGTACATTAGTGAGGAAGAAAGTCTGATGGCATATAAAGGGAAACTGGCTGGGTGCAGTACATAGCGTCCAAGAGAGCACATTTTGGGATCAAATATTTTATGCTGTGCGAATCCAAATCTTGATATATCTGGAACTCTGTCATATTTACAAAGGCACAAAATTTGACTGATTTAGTTCCTTTGGAGTTGCAACGTCTTCTGTCCTGTCTCTTATTGAGCCTTCCCTGAACCAAGGTTATTGTCATACTACAGACAATTTTTATACGTCCCCTGAACTTTACGAGTTCCTGATACAAAACAAAACTGATGCATACGAAACCGTTAGGGCTAACAGGCAGGAATTGCCAGCCAATTTCACCGCACAAAAGCTCAAGCCTGGGGATAAAGTTGCCTGGCAGAAAGGAAAGATGATGGTTCTCAGATGGCATGGTAAGAAGGAGGTCTGCATGATGAGCACTGTTCACAACACCGCCACTGTTCAAACCAGAACAAGAAGTGGGAAAGGTGTTCAGAAGCCCCAGGTAGCCATCGACTACAACCGCACAATGGGGGGGTGCCAACAGAGCCGACCAGGCCATGACTTTCTATCCAGCTGTCAGAAAGCAACTGAGAAAGTACTAAAAAAAAAAAATCTTTTGCCATCTAGTGGAACAGTGTCTGTGGAATGCGTACATTCTATTCAAAAAACAAAATGACAGGCCTGTACCCCACCCTGAATTCATATGGGAAATCTGTGAAGCTACGAGGGGGTGCTGAGAAGTTCCTGGCTTTCCCCAGAAAGAAGAGAGCCAGTTATGAAATACCACATTTATTCAACATATCCCCGTTCGTTCAAAAAAAAGTCCTTTGGTTGAGCCACAAAGCAGCATCTTTGACGTCAGAAATGTTCTCAAAACGTTGCCCCTTCAAGTGTTTCTTCAAATTCGGGAACAGATAATAGTCGGAAGTGGCCAGGTCAGGTGAGTAGGAGGGATGGTGGACCAATTGGAAAGCCAGGGTGTTCAATTTGGCAGCTTCAACGTTGGACGTGTACACAGGTGCTTTGTCCTGCAAAAAAAGATTCAACTTTCCACGACGTTCCGTCTTAATTGCCTCCTTCACCTGGTTGGCATTCTACTGTCCCGTGATACTAGAGCCCTAAGGTAGGTAGTCCACCAACTGAATACCGTCTTTGTCCCAGAAAATGAACGCCATGACTTTTTTGGCCGTTTTCTTAGTTCGGAACTTCTCCAGCCGGGTGGACCCACCGTGGCGCCATTCCTTTGACTGTTCCTTGGTTTCAGGATCATAGACGTGGAGCCGGGTTTAATCCTCAGTCACTAACCTAGCCAAAAAGTCTTAAGCAGCTTCAAAATGGGCCAAAACGGCAGGATGCTTCAACTCGTTCCTTCTTCTGATCACTGTTCAAACATTTCGGCACCCACTTTGCTGAAAGCTTGCGCATGTCTAGGATAGTGGTGATAACAAACCCAACACGCTCCCGTGAGATTTCAAGTATCTGGGCTATCTTTTTTGCAGATATTCACCGGTCCTCAATATTCAGCTCATGGACAGAATCGCAGGTTGCCAAGTCAGTTTAGGTTGCGGGGCGCCCACTGCAGGGCTCATCTTCAGTGCTGAAATGTGACATCTCAGAGTAAATATACTTTGCTGACTTTCCCTGGAGAAACAAAAACTTCATGACGGCCCGTAACTCCAATGATGTGAAACTTGCTTGTGCCTCTGCCATCAGAGCTTCTCACTAAAAGAAATAAACGTTTTAAGAATCACAAAGACCTGATATTTGCACATTTCTCAGCACCCCCTCTTATATGTGTGAAACACCTAACACCAGAAGAGATGCAAATCAACATCAACAACGACGTGCTTCAAACACGGTGAACCCAATACGCCTCGTCATTTTCCGGAGTACCTTCCACCAACCCCAAGAAAGCAAAAGCACACAAGAATGTGTGTGGTGTGCTGCTCCAAGAGAGGGGGGACAGGAAAAAGTCTGGAAGGAAATCCGGCTCCACTGTCCTGAATGTGACGATGTGCTGCCCCTTTTAAAATTTACCACACTAGGGAGGTGTTTTAGAAAAATATAGTACTTTACAGTACACAGAATTTTTGCATTTTCAGTATTTTTGATTTATTTATGCATTCTTGTTTAAGCTGCTTTTTGAGTTTTTTATTTAATTTTATTAATAAATGTATTTATTTATTTTTTCACATGATCGTGTGTTTCAAACTATTATATTCAGGATATCTACTAGACCCTTGTTTGGACATTATTTGGTAAGTTACAGGTCTACAATATAAAAAAAAAAAAACATTCATGAAAAACAGTGTACCACTTTTGCTCCAGTAATCCAGACATCAGTGAAACACCCAGGAGGTTAAAGAATAAAAGAGGAAGATAAAAAGTTATATTTGCAAAGTTTCAAGGTTTTCCATATCAAAAATGCATTCCATCTCATACAGTTAGAAAATTGCAGTCTCTACATTAAAAGCATTGTTAAAAGTCCCCCTCATTACCTTTCTTAGTGAGGGCTCTACACCACCATGGTATATGCGCAGGCGAAGTTCTTCAGGGCGTGTCAGCTGCCCTTCATGGTTTAGGTAGGTGTGGAACTCCACGTCACTGAGGGGAGGTTTAAAAGGCTTCACATCTTCACCATATGTCCAGTTCAGCGCCTGCTGCATACGGGAAATAGTACGACCCACCTGTATCACAACCAAAATTCTGTTAAAATGTAGGCAGCCGGTTTCGTCTGAACCATCATTCAAAAGGTAGTAGATGTCTAAGATATTACATTTATTATTTTAATTTAAATCTGAAGCCATTTTTGGCTAACCTAATAATTAAAACCTTTGATATTAACTTTTTGCATGTGGGTCTGTAGCCATTAACAAATGTAAAACATAAAATCCCTAGCTGGAACACAGCAAAAAAAAAAAAAAAAAAAAAAAAACTGACAGGGTGTTTAAATCTTTCCCCCTCTATCCTACACTAGGAAAAAAAAAAAAGATATATAATAAATAATTTCTTTCCTAAAATCAAAATTATTTTAGTTTTGGAGTGACACTGCCGCCACCAAAAATTAAAAGAAAAAAAGTTTAATGCAAAAATAGGCTTTAAGTACACCACTGATTTCACCTCCAAAAAAAAAAATATTCCATACATCTATTTTCACTCAGGGGCCACAATCTAATCTAAAATTTGGCAGACGGGCCAGGTCGATTGGAGAGTGGGTGGGGTTATGCTTCATGATGTCACTCAAGGTGACGTCATGATGGCATACCCCCGCCCACTCTTCCATCATAGATCTGAGCCTGCAATGGGTGAGTGGGTGGGCTGTTCTGCCCACTTCCCCGAGCCTTGGATTTGTACAGGGGACATGGTCCACGGCTCTGGCTGGTGCGGCCCCCCAGCGGGGTCCTTCTCCTGACGCCACTTCAGGAGGACATCAGCCAGACCAGCAGACCATGGCCTGTTTTATCTGGCCCATTGAACTCTCTACTTCAGTGGCTTTGCTGAAGTAGAGAGAGAGTTCATCGGGCCAAATAAAAAAGCCTAATGGGACGTATATGGCCGGCCCTTTTGCATTACAACAGTTAAGGCAACTTTGACACTATTTAAAGAATGAACTGAAGCCAACCCAGCAGTACTGCATACTTACTTCTCCCACCGTTTATGGTGCTGAATAACACTAAGTTTTAGATTCAATTTTACTGAAAGATCTTTAGCATCCAATAGACTTCTGAATGTGTTGGATGTCTGCACCCCTGCTGACTTCTGCAGTAACTTTTCAAAGCTGGTATGACTCTATTTTGTCCTTTCATCTAGATAAAACTGGGGGCTACCATGATCCAAGAGGTCTGAGGTCAACCTGAATACTATACTAAACTTGCATACAGACCAATACACCTCCCAGCTAAGGGGACTACCTAACAGACCCAAGGTCTTAGTAGAAGGATGTAGTGGTCTGCATGTGCAGAAACAGAGGAGTCAGCGGAGAAAACCACAGAACATATATTAGGGGACGCCAGCATACCACACTCACGAAAGTGTTATATGCTTAACAATTCTCAGAAAGTTTGAATCTTTAAAGTAGAAGTTTATGTAAAGGGCAGCACAACAGGCAAGTAATGAATGCTTTTTTTACAGACATAAATATTCATGGAATAATCACTCAATTTTTTTAAGTAAATGTGCTGCCTAAAAAAGCAGTCCAAACTGACATTCTCTATTTCATAACTAAGGTCTGCCAGCTGTCAGTCTTATGTTCAATCAGAATACCTTAGGAGAAAGGATTGGAGAAAGGTTAGAAACATGTTTAAGAGATATCCACTCAATTCCTGCCCACAGAGATAAACTGAAAGAATATTGGCCCACGGAATTCCCAAGGAAAATTGTCACAGAAGTGTGTTCAAATGGAAGATTTCCCTGTACCTCTTTTTCTGATAATTACTCAAATAGAGAGAAAAAACCTTTACTGGACATCACAGACAAATAGGACCTTAAAACATTTTATCCAAAACTAGAAATGTACACTTTAAATTGAAAGTCTTCCTCAATAAGTGGGAAATGTCTCTCACCTGGGACAGCAAAGTCTGAGTAAAGGGAAGAGCCACTGTAAATGAACGCTTGTCCACAAGAAATAAATCGGTTCCAATGACATCTTTTGGGCTGATTATGTCCCAGTCTTCCAAAAGAGGACCTATAATTGTAATTATAATAATATCCATCAGCTGCCAAGTGTGTGCCTAAAAAGTGCATGTCCACCCAAAACAAGCAAAAATGCTAGCAGCTAAAACTGGACCCAGCCTAAAATGGTTCTAAGGTGGTAAAATCACACAAATGTAAAAGTTCCAATTGGGCTCCCTGTGGATATAAAACCAAAACTGTGCACAGGGTTAAAATGTTGCTCCTTTTCTCCAGTTATGTAAATGTCGAATGCAAGAATCACTGATATTCTGTTTTTTATAATGGAACTAAATTTTACAATACAGGTAGTCCCCGGGTTACATACGAGATAGGGACTGTTGGTTTGTTCCTTAATTGAATTTTTTACCTTTCTGTGTATGCACCGTAAATGCTTAAACATTTTCATGTACAGCCTTAAGCAATGTTGGTAGAACTTGATGGAGTTGATGAAGAGGGTCAGGATGAGATCTTCTGCCCATCACTGTACAGTAAACACTATCACAGCAGGAAGGCATCACTCCATTCCACACACCACTGACGACAGACAACTTCCTGCTATGTACGTACAGTACAAGCAGGCTTCCTATTGAGAAAGAATGGGGGCAGAGAGGGGTGGTTTACCACCTGCCCACCACACAGTCACTTCCACTGCAAGGCTGTTTGGTGGGCGGGCAGTGAAACACCCCCTCTGCCTCAACCAGCTCCTGTCCAGTCAGTGAACCGCCCCCCCTCATCTTATCAAGCCTCCATCCTGCACACAAGCGAGCAGTGTAACCCCGTTCATATCCAGGCGGAGTCCGTATGTCGGATGTCCTTAGCTCTGGGACTACCTATACTAAGGCTACATTCACACTGGTCGTTAGGTTACCACTTCCTCATGCCAGGGAACTGCCACCTCAGGGAAGATTATGTTATACTTTCCACTTCCCAAGGCAGGACAGAACCTAGTCTTACCTCTGCTACAGTGATGCAAAAATGGTGCAAGCTTCCTCACCAAAGCATAATTCTAATTTTCAATCACTAATTGTTCTCATAACTCAAAATGGTAAATTTCCCAGTGCTTTAAGTTTTCATGACAAATGTCACTAGGAGAAATTGGGGTGAATCTCCTGATCGGGGACACGGACAGAAATAAAAACTTCAAAGATCTGCCAAAAAGTTCTAAATCAGCAGTTGCCAACCTTTTAGACGTTACAGACCACCAATAATAATAATAACAATAATAAACAGGATTTATATAGTGCCACCATGTCACGGTCCCTTCCGTGACTGGGGTTAGAAGATCTGTGAGACAAGCTGCACGTGAGGTTATCTGACAGTCTCTTTGTTTTTACTTGTTTCTGTGTTGTTGTTTATAATGTCCACACCCCTTGTGTCAGCTGCAGCTGGTGGTCATTACTGTTCCTCCATTTAGTCTGACTACGCCTCAGGGAGACACTGGTTCTTTCATCCGGGAAGGAGTAGTCTCAAGCCCAGTCACTACTCCTAGGGCTATTCAGGGCTACTAGGGCCTGGGTTCCAGTGTATGAGTATTCCCACCTTCAGGGGATATTCATACTGTCAGGAGTCAGGACTAAGCTAGGGTGTCCGTAGGGGGTGACCGTTTCCTTTTCCCTAGCCATTGAAGGCCTAGTCCCTTGTATTTATCTTTCAGTTTTCCTCCCCTCCCCTTTATCCGTGACATTATCAACCGCCAAAACCGCCATTTTTTGTTTGTGTCAGTGCAGCTATGGATATCTCTGTACTGGTCGCACAACTGCAGGGGCTGTCTTTGGAGGTAGCTGACGGAACTCTTAGGCCATGTTTGGACTTACGTGAGCTTAGCCGTATTACTGTCCGTGACCTTTACCCTCTTCCTTTAATCCCAGATTTGTTCAATCAGATTGTCGGCGCCAAGGTGTTCTCTAAATTGGATTTGAGAGGGGTATATAATCGGGTAAGGATCAGAGAGGGGGATGAATGGAAGACGGCCTTTAATACCCCTGAGGGTCATTTTGAGAATATGGTCATGCCTTTTGGGTTAATCAATGCTCCTGCGGTTTTTCAACATTTCATTAATGACATCTTTCATCATCTGGTGGGCAGGTTTGTTGTGGCGTATCTGGATGATATACTAATTTATTCTCCAGACATGGTGACTCATCAGGATCACGTGAAACAAGTGTTACAGATCCTTAGAGAGAATAAATTGTATGCGAAGATGGAGAAGTGTGTTTTTGCAGTTCCTGGGTTACTTAACCTCCCTAGCGGTAACCCCGAGTGTGACCCGGGGTAGAAAAATGTTGCTACAAGTGGTAACCCCCCGAGTCACAATCGGGGTTGGAACACCTAGGGAAGGTTAGTAAATAGAGCACTTACCTGATCCGCCAGGGTTCCGCGCCGTCCAGCGCCGCGATCTCTGTCTTCTTTTTTCTTCCTGCTTCTGCATCCGATGAGTCACCGGGGGAGTTCCCAGTTGGCGCGTGTGTAGGTCCCGGCCGGGCGGGGCGGGAAATTCAAAATCCATTTGTATTGCATTCAATACAAAATAACTGTATTGAATGCAATACATTGGATTTTTATGTGTAAAAGCAGTAGTTTTCAAGAACATTTATTTTACAGTATATATATAAAATAGTATGAGTATAATATGTATTTTTTTTTTAATTAAAATTTTTTTTTTTTTTTAAATATATCGATTTTTTAATTTATTCAAATTATTGTTTTTAAATGATTTTGTGTTTCAAACTTTATTATACTCATACTATTATATCATATTGTAAAATAAATTTTCATGAAAAACAATGTACCGCTTTTAGACATATAAAACCAGAAAGAAATGAACCGTAGGGAGGGTAATATCTTCAGGTTTTCGTATGGAACCTGAAAAGGTCCTTGCGGTGTTGGACTGGGATCGACCCGAAAATCTGAAAGCACTTATGCGATTTTTTGGGTTCACCAATTACTACCGTAAATTTATTTTGAATTACTCGACTGTAGTTAAACCTTTAACGGACATGACGAGGAAAGGTTCAGATTTCTCAGTCTGGTCAGATGCGGCATTACAAGCCTTTTCAGCTGTGAAGGAGTGTTTTGCTTCTGCTCCTATACCGGTGCAACCAGATGATGTGTCACAGGCATTTATTATGGAAGTTGACGCATCTGAAGTAGGGGTAGGAGCAGTCTTATCGCAGGGTCCTTCACCTAGTAAATGGTGCCCATGTGCTTTCTTCTCTAAAAAATTGTTTGTTCCTTACGAATTACGACACAAGGTGTTCGAGAAACACCACTGTACAGTCCTTACAGGACACCCTGGGAACAGATCCACGGTCGATCTCATCTCTTGTAGATTCTGGTGGCCGGGGTTGCGTAAATGTGTTGAGTGCTATGAGTCAGCGTGACACATACTCGGCCTTCTGGATCCCTACTTCCATTGTCAATCCCATCCCGACCTTGGACTCATTTATCCATGGATTTTATCACAGATTTGCCTAATTCCTCAGGAAAAAACTTGATTCTGGTGATTGTTGATCGCTTCAGTAAGATGTTACACTTTTTTGCATTGTCAGGGCTACCTAATGCTAAAACCCTTGCAAGTGTTTGTCGATAACATCGTGAAGCTACACGGTATTCCCTCGGATGTGGTGTCTGATAGAGGGACTCAATTTGTTTCTAGATTCTGGAAGGCATTCTGCACTCGTCTGGGGGTACAATTGTCCTTCTCTTCGGTCTTTCATCCTCAATCGACCAGACAGACTGAACGCACTAACCAGAATCTGGAGTCTTATTTGAGATGTTTTGTCTCAGAGAATCAGGAGGAGTGGTCTTCATTTTTGTCTTTGGCCGAGTTTGCCACAAATAACCATAGGCAGGAGTCCATTTTTTGGGGCATATGGGTTCCATCCGCAATTTGGCACATTTTCTGGTACTGAGACTTCAGGCATTCCTGAAGAGGAAAGATTTTTCTCTTCTTTGTCATCTATTTGGCGGAAAATTAAAAATAATTTTAAAAAGATGGGCAACAAGTATAAACGTATGGCTGACAAGAGACGTATGAGTGGTCTGGACCTAAGAGTGGGTGATTCTGTGTGGCTGTCCACAAGAAACATTAAGTTGAAAGTACCTTCTTGGAAGTTGGGTCCAAGGTATATAGGTCCATATAGGATCTCCGCCATTATTAACCCGGTTGCCTTTCATCTCAAACTTCCACAGGCTTTAAAGATTCATAATGTGTTCCACAAATCACTGTTGAAGAGATATGTCAAACCTGCGGAACCGTCCTCCAGCTCCTGTCATGGTGGACGGTATTCTAGAATTTCAGATTGCCAGGATACTGGACTCCCGAATTCTCCGCAGATCCCTCCAGTATCTTGTTCACTGGAAGGGTTAGGGTCCGGAGGAGAGAATGTGGGTTCCAGCGACTGACGTTAATGCTAGTCGCCTAGTGAAACCTTTCCACAGGGCTAATCTGGATAAGGTCGGTCCTGGGTGTCCAGAGTCTACCAGTAGAAGGGAGGGGGGGCACTGTCACGGTCCCTTCCGTGACTGAGGTTAGAAGATCTGTGAGACAAGCTGCATGTGAGGTTATCTGACAGTCTCTTTGTTTTTACTTGTTTCTGTGTTGTTGTTTGTAATGACCACTCCCCTTGTATCAGCTGCAGCTGGTGGTCATTACTGTTCCTCCATTTAGTCTGGCCTCACACTTAATGCTATGCGGTTGATATTCACTTCTGGGATGTGAAGAGCTGGTGTGTTGTCCTCTTCAGGGTTCCTGCTCATTCATTTGCTAATTAAGATAAGTTGAACTACTTTTGGTGTTTTGTTGATCTTTTGTTATTTACTAGGCCTCAGGTAGACACTGGTTCTTTCATCAGGGAAGGAACCAGTAGTCTCAAGCCCAATCACTACTCCTAGGGCTATTCAGGGCTACTAGGGCCTAGGTTCCAGTGAATGAGTATTCCCACCTTCAGGGGATATTCATACTGTCAGGACACAGGGCTAGGTTAGGGTGTCTGTAGGGGGTGACCGTTTTCTTTTTCCCTACCCTTTGAAGGCCTAGTCCCTTATATTTATCTTTCTGTTTTCCTCCACTCCCCTTTATTCGTGACACATCATTAATTTCACGGATTCCGGACCACGTATGCGCAGGGAGCCGTGTGTCACTCAAAGGGGAAGAAGCTTTGCCCACAGTGACGTCATGATGCCTGAACCCGTCCACTCTCCCATCTCAGGCTCAGGCCCGAGATACAACCCACCCACCAATCTAAACCTGTGATCCCTACAGGATCAGGTCCGCGGCTCTGGCCAGCGTGCCCTCCCAGCGCGGTCATTCTCCTGACCCCGCTGGGAGGTGCACCGGCCAGAGCCGCGGACCACTGGTGGTGACAGCTGTTCTAAATGACTACCATCGACAGAAGCCAAAAGCAATAAAAAGAAGTGAACTAGTGACATCTTTGACTGAAATGACCCTATTGGTGGATGAATTGCTGCAAACAGTCAGGCATAAAGATTGACAGCTTCATCTCACTACTTTTCCCTTGGAGTCTTGGCCTCTAACTGGGCCTTTATGCTTACTGTCCTCAGATGGCTTGATGTCCAGCTTTAGTTGTAGGTATGGTTTGGAGGCGCTGGAGAATGCTGTTCCCAAGTCCCAGTCAGACATGAGTGACTGGTATGTCTCGTGCCCCTGCTTGTCACGGCCAAGGTAACTGATCCCAAAGTTCTTCCTGTAGAGAAACAATTTTGTCAGAGGTGTCTATACCAAAATATGGAGCAGATTAGGTTGCTATTTTTCACTTTTTACCCTTCAAATAAAAATTCTAATATTTTCAAATAAAAAATCTCAAATAAAAGACTATCTGACAAAAAAAAATTGTTTTTTTTTCATGGACAAGTAAATCTTTAATATTTATACATTCAATCCAGCAGGAGGAATTTAAAAGTTCTATTTTTCGAGGCTGATCTTATCCAAGGTTTACAGAACAGTAGCTGAAGACAGCTACCTGCTTCATTCCTTTGTTTCATACAGGCTTTCCATGCCTGACAAGAAGGTTAGATATCAGATAGATGCTGCTCCACTGTCTCTCACTTCAAAAAATCTAGAATATGACAGACACATCACTAGTGTTATAGGCATCCAAAGTATTAAATATTTTTTTTAAAGCATCAGTTTAAAAGTTTATCAACTATAACACTGCCCAAAAATTCTATAGGTTCCTCGGGAAATTGGAAATTTTTTCACCTGTCACTGCTTCTGCCCAAAATCAATCCTTATGGTTAGTTTGATCTTAAGTTTTCCTGGACATACAAACTCACCTATAAAATTCTGCAAACATTCTGAAGTGTGTGATCTGACTGCAATATCATCAACCCTATCAAAAAATGTTATTTAGTCAAAAATTAAACTTACCCATTTAAATCAAAGGCCCGGGTTAATATATGTTGAAGAACATCCAGGGAGGTGATCTGAGGGTCCACGGCAAATGAACGGGACTCTGGCTGCAGGACCCCTTCACATTTCTAAAGGATTGAAGGTAAACAAATGCCAGGTAAAGCAAAAGATACAACAGACACCATGGAAGTATCACAGCGATACACAGTGAATACTACAAATATATACAACACCAGTCAAGTTATATATTCCCATAGTTCTCCCCAGAGGGTTTTGGACAGTTGCTCCGCCCGGCTGCTGTGAATACCCCGGCCACCTCTTCCTTGGCAGCTCTATTCCGCTGCACGGATCTCAGTGAGGCTGCTCTGTGCTGTCATCCGTTCAGAGGATTGCTGCTGCGATGAGAGGTGCACACACACAGTTCAGCCTTCATGTGAAGGAGAAACAGGCAGCCCCGCCCCTATCTTATAGCACAAGCTGAGATTTCTATTTAAAAAAAAAAAAAGCTGCCTGTAAAATGTATCACCTGCTAGAGCTGTGTGTGAAGTCTGCATGTCGTTCTGCATCCTCTGCTCTCTGTGTACTCTCTCTCTCCATATCTCCTAAACTGTATGTCACAATGACAAGAAATTCAGGGTGCACAGGGGTCCCTTATAGATACTAGTTACTACAATTTCAGCCCCCCAGCTTTAAAGAATTTCAAGATATGGGGGTCACAAATGTAAAAAGTTATGAAAATTGAACTTTGGGGTTGCTGTTTCAGAGGAAAGTGTAACAAGGAGTCCTAAATTGTAAATGTAAGAAACCAAAAATATAGGTACAAGTGGGGAACATCTGTGACTAACATCCCCTAAAAATTAATCACTAGATGATTAGAAAATGAACCCTGCCCACTACATTTTATTGAGGTTGAGGTACTGGAAGGTTACAGTTATGTGTAACAAGAAAGTGCATTTTGATGAAAGGTGATAGCCACAAGTTTCTCCCACTTCCACATATATTTTTAGTTCCCTGCACCTCTTAATTCTGGAGAAATTGGGGTTTGAGGTAAGATGCAGACAGATGTGTAACAGAGCAGGCAGCAAACTTTGCTAGGTAGAGATTTATGTTCTCATAATGCCATAGTAATTACATTTTAGAAAGGTTTAGCCACAAGTGCCCCCCACACATCTACAGTTTCAGTTTCCTATGCCTTCACGTGTACTTTAAAAATTTAAGTTAATACAACCAACGGTTTAGGAGATATGAAGATTTGAACACAGCGAGTTGTTAGGCTGCAGAATATGACAAGCAACCCTTACACTCACATTGCTATCACATTGCGCTGCTGTTGACATTACACACTGTATATAAACGTCACAGACAGTGTTTAATAGCATATGGACAGTGATAAGAGGGGATCACTGGCTGTCTTGTCGCCATCTGATATCACATGCATGATGCCATTAAAGCATCTCCACATTTTTGACATTATATTAAAGAGTGATTTTCTCCGTTATGGAATGGAAAAATGTGTTTTTTTTTCTTTTTACACTTTTTGGTGAGGACCTCTCCCCTTCAGTCTTCACTTCCATTTCGGTAAAGATCAAAGGGGAAATCCCCAGCTTCCTGGGATATTTGTGTCACATATCCCAAGAGGCCCTGTACTGTTCCTTGTGTGCATGCACCTTCAGAGGATTTCTTATAATGTAAAAAAAAAAAAAGTGTTCAATCTCATGCATGTGCAGTGCAAGGCAGCACAGGACGTACAAGTGAGGATCAGAGAGAATGTGGAAGCTGAGCCAGCATGAGCCTGCTGGGCTAATTTTGTAAAAGAATCAAGTAAAAAAAAAAATTTTCACAGAAGCTCACTTTAACTAAATATAGACACAGGAGCACATCTGAAGTAAGGCTGAATTTACACCGGCAGTAAGGTTACATTTGTCCATTCTCATGCCAAGAACCACTGCTTCTTAAAAAACTGATAGCTCTCAAAAAGCCAGGCACTTACCGCCTGTTACCAATCCTAGGTGCCTAGCAGTTGCCAGAAGTCACTCAGAAGGGGTAAATGTTTTTTGCTGCTAATATGAGCTAAGTCTAACTTGTTACACCACTTCATTATACTATTACACTACTACAAAGGAATACACTCCAAAAACTTAGAAAACTAGGAAGTTGGGTCACAATACACGGCATAGCACAGTTGTGGCAAAATACATAGAACAGAAAAATTGGATATACTAACGGTGCAGGCATTATAAAGTTGTAACAAATCATTGGGAGAAGGTAGAACACTGAAACAATAAGAGGTTACTGATTACCCATGGCATAAACAACTGGGAGCACTAAATTTGCTGTGTTTTGCCACACCCCGTTTTTTACCACCCGGCTACAGCTTCCCACCACCCAGTGTTCCAGTGTCCAACCCAAAATTTTTTTAAAGCCCAGGGGGAAAAAATTGTAGACAGGTGGAAGCCCCTGTATTGCAACCCAACTCTTCAGTAACCACCCAAAAACAGTCGAGTAACTACTGAAAAGTGCCAGGTGGTGTGCCAAGCTAAAAGAGGCGGGGGAGAACACTGTATTCATAAAAACAGAAGTGTCATCTCTCTACTGTGCTAAGCAGTAAAGGAGCAGCAGAAAACTAATGAGGTCATCTTACTAATGATGTTGCTTTCCTCATATATTACTTATAGCTTATGAGGGTAGAATAGTGGTTTTAACCCCCCTAGCGGTAATCCCGAGTGTGATTTGGGGTGAAAAAAACATGCAAAAAGCGGTAACCCCGAGTCGGGGTAACTTTGGGAGCCCCCCTTACCTCTGCCCCGCGCTCCAGCGGCGATCGGACAGTACAAAACAAAAAACACAATAAAAGTATAAAAACACATTTTAGTGCACCAAGCATCATTGCCCAGTGCCCTGATTTACATTTTGCCCACTATTAGCCCTGACCTTGATCTGACCTTTTGATGGGTTATCAATCACTTCCTGAATGTATCATTTCATCACTTTGACCTTGATTGTTCCTGACTGATTGCTGGAGACCACATGGCATCCAAAAGGCATCTCGCCGGTGCAAGCTCTGTTTTGGAGGAATTTGAAAGCAGCGATAGCGATTTGGAGTCCCTTGTGGAATCGAGCGATAGTGATTCACCAGGAAATTTGTCATCAGACAGCAAAAGTGAACTGACCGACGATTCTGAACCTGAGGTCAGTGCTGTGCGCACATGGTGCTCCATTGGCCTTGATGCGGACCAGGCAGCACCGCCAAGATTTCCATTCACCGGCGCACCTGGGATGAAAATTGAGGCTGAATGCGACAACCCCCTGGCATACCTGAAGTTGTTTTTGACCAATGAAGTTATCAAAAAAATTGTTGCGGAGAAAAACAAAACAGGTAAGCGGCTCTTGTGTTTGCTAACTTTTTTTAAAAAAATTTATGCCAACATGTGTGCTGCTCTGTGCTAACTTTTTGAAAATATTTGCTAATTTTTTTTTATGCAAACATGTATGTTGCTCTGTGTTTGCTAACTTTTTTAAATTTTTTGCTATTTTTTTTTTTTTTATGCAAACATATATGCTGCTCTGTGTTTGCTAACATATTACTTGCAACATTCACACTATAAAAGAACATACCCTAAAATACCTTTTTTATTTTTTGCAGGTACGCTACACAACAACAAGGTGCTCCACACCTGAGGTTTGCAAGAAGCAGAAAGTGGGAACCTGTGACCAAGGATGACATTTGGCCGTTTTTGGGCTTAGTGATCCTGCAGGCAGTTGTGGGCAAACCCATGCAGAAGTGGTACTGGTCCAAGAATAAAATGATTGCCACTCCATTCTTTGGCACAGTCAGGTCAAGATACCGCTTTTCCCTCATCATGAAGTACCTGCACTTCGCAAACAATGAAGAACTTGATGAGACTACCCATTCTGCACAAAAACTGAAAATTTGGGAAGTGTCTCAGATGATTCTACAAAATTTCCAGCAAACCTTAGTGCCAGAAAGAGATGTCAGCATTGACGAAAGTCTAATGGCTTACAAGGGGAGGCTCAGCTGGGTGCAGTACATTGCATCAAAGAGGGCACGATTTGGCGTGAAAACATACATGCTATGTGAATCCTCATCTGGCTACATTTGGAATACGGTACTGTACACTGGAAAAGGGACACAGTTCAACCCCAGATACAGCCATTATTGATTGGCAACATCTTCAGAGCTATTCCTCATTGAGCCATTGCTAAATCAGGGCTATTGTGTCATAACTGACAATTTCTACACCTCTCCTGAGCGTTATGAGTTCCTTCTTTAACACAGAACAGATGCCTATGGCACCCTTGGAGCTAACCGGCGCAAGCTGCCATCACTGTTTGCAAAAGGGAAGCTGAAGACAGGAGAAATTGTTGCCTGGCAGAAAGGCAAGATGATGGCCCTAAGATGGTGTGACAAGAAAGATGTGTGCCTGATGAGTACTGTCCATGATGCCTTCACTGTTCTGGTACACACAAAACGTGGTCAACTTCTGGTACACACAAAACGTTGTCAACCCAGAGCGCCTGACCAGTCGTCACTTCACTGAATACATACCAATAAAGTTTACTCCATTTATAACATTCCCGCAAACTCCCAAGCCCTTATACACATCCAATGAACTCAAACAACCTTTTTTATTTTTAACTTTTGAGTCTATATTTACTTCATTACGTTATAATTCATTGGATTTTTTAACAAGTGGCATACCTCTTTAAACACTCTGGATACATTCTTAATTTGTCTCTCAACAGTCTGTTGAGAGGTAAGTAGACTTCTTTTCCACTATTACCTTATATTACCATTGTAACCTTATTATCTCCTCATATTTCAGTTTGTATGGTCTATTATAGTCATATGCTTGCCTATTTCAAGGACGACTGTAACACCTAACCTTTATCGCCACTAAATTGTAAGTGTTTTCCTACACTCATTACCTTTACTCATCTTAATCTATTTTTTCTGAAATCACCTCTAGTATAATATACATGTTACCTATTATCTTTCCTATAGATTTTCATCTACCGGTATATTCTTATTTGAAACACTATGATCCAGCGCCATATCTACTTTGGTGTCTTTCACGACATTACAGCGATTCCTTTCTCTGACATTCTGACCTTGGACTCACCCCCTTTATTTTCAGTAAGTCCTTTTCATACCTTAATATATCATTTTTTCATATATATCTTGATTTGTTGACTTGGAAAATGATTTATCAGAAATTATTAGAGGTATACATGAAAAAGAAAGGCTATGTTTTTGGTTTATAAATGCTTTTTATTGTTTGAATATTTATCTATTCTTTATTATTATTATTATTAAACAGGATTTATATAGCGCCAACATATTACGCAGCGCTGTACATTAAATATGTACATATATGTACATATAACTGTTTCTTAATATGTATGACAACCAGTCATCTATCTTGATGTATTATTATATCAATATATAACTTTTCTATGCATTAGGATATGATTATATTCCATTTGTACTAAGCAAATCTCTTTATTACATGCCTTTCTTTATAGTTTATATCTACTCAAGTTTCTTAATATCATGTGGAAGCCATTGATTTGGCGAAAGGCTTTGGGAGATTTTCAGGGACACTTACATTTCCTAAGTACAACTCTGATGCACTGTGATTTATCATATCTTTTATTAACACTTGTTCACATGTATGTTTTATTATAGATCTGCTATCCTCTATACTTCTATAGTTCATATGTAATGTAATATGTAACTATGAAGTAATACACTTCAAATTCAACATTACCTTCCTATTGTCCTGTTTTCAAAAAACAGACACAAACGCTTTAATAACATACAAATATTAAGCTAGCAAAAGCATGTCTTTTTCTTCTTTCCTCCTTGTTGTCCATTACATATTCCAGGCTTGCCAAGACAGAACCTTTCTTACAACAATCTAGTTTGTTTTGGGGAACGCATTAGAGGGGACCCTATTTGTTAGAAACTGACATGCATTCAATCAGTGACCTGGAAGGTGTACAATGGGTGGATATACAAGGTGGTATGCTATACATATTATAGGTGAATATTGGAGAGGAAGCTTGGCAGATGCCCAGAGTTATGAGAGTGTTATGCTATTGGCTTTCTGTACAAAACCCTCCTTGTGCGAAAAGTTTTGTTTGCTGAATTTATTTTTTTGCACTGCAACTTGTCAGTGCATTGATAGGAAAAGCTCATGAGGCATATTGTTGGGTATACAATGGGCAGGGTACTGATTATGGGAGAAGGCTGGAAGAGGGACACAGTGCTCAACCCAGAATTTTTTTTAGGCTGGGTGGGGGAAATTTGTGACCCAACTCATCAGTAACCACCCAAAAACAGCTGGGTGGTTACTGAAAAGTGCTGGATAGTGCGCCCAGCTAAAAGGGGCTGGGGAGAACATTGGGGATATATGCTAAAATACTATGGGTAATATAAAGTAAGGGCGCTCAGTGTTAAGATAGTCATAAGAGGAGAAAAGGATGCAGGAATACAATGTAGGGCAGAGGGTATACTAAATAGAAAAGAGAGGTGTACAATGGGAAGGTTAGAAGGGAATATAGTATTTTGATTATTAGGAGGGGAGAATGATGATAATTTACAATTCAGAGAAAGGGAGTATATAATGACCAGGATACAAGGGGTATACAAGGTGGTATGATATAGATGAATATGGGTAAATATAGCTTGTGCCCAGTGTAATTTGATTGAGAAAAGGACAAGGATTTACAAAATAAAAGAGAGAGTTTTACAATAGGTGGGTTGGAACAAGTTGAGATATTACAGTACTTGGAGAAAAGCCTGGCAGATAGCCATTTTTATAATTGCAAATGTTCTGAAGGTAAATATGGGAAACCACAGCCTGACAGGGGCGCAGTGTTTTAATGGTATCAGGGGAGATAATATACAATACATGGGATAGAAGAGGCATACAAGTTGGTATTCTAAAGATATAGAGGAATATGGGCCAGTGTTATTATGATAGTATTATTATGAGACAGGGATGTGGATATACAATAGCCAGGTTGTAAGGGGTGTACAGAGTGCTAGATGTGGTAGATAATATAGATGCATATATAGCAAAGACAGCATGGCAGGTGCCGATTGTTATAATGGTATCAAGGTAGAGAATATAAAATACGTCGGATAAAAGTGGTATACAAGTTGCTATTCTACAAATATGAGGGCAAATGGGGAGGGAAGTCTAGCAGTTGCCCAGTGATATGATGGTGTTAGTTAGGAAACAGGGGCGTAGATATAGATTGGGCGGGTTAGAATGGGCACACATTGTCATAGATGTTCCACAGAAAATGGGGAAAAAAAGGGTAAATATGGGGGGGGGGGGCATCCTGGGAAGCACCCAGTGTTATAATGGTCACAGGGACTGGGCAGGGTGATGAATCACAATAGGCAGGGGGTATAGTATTTCAAAGCAAGACTCGGAGGATAAGGCAGGATAAGGTTAAAAAGAAGGTTGGTTAGGTCAAAGGTTAGTAGATTTTTGGGTTATAGGTGAGGGGTCTTAGAAGATGCTGTACTATACATAAATGTCAATGGAATGTGTTTCTGGGTGGGGATCCTTTGTATTATGAGGGGACAATGATTGAACAGTACAGAAGTGGCAGTATGTAGTGGGCACAGTGCTCCAAATAATGTCAGTGGGCTGGCACCCAAGGTCACAATTGAAGCATAGCAGAGGTAAGATGAGAATAATGTGGTAAGAGTAGGGGACGTACAAAAGAATATGGGGAGAGAATAGAAAATATATTATATATAATAATAATATTGAATTATACCATATAAAATATTATTATTAAAGCTAATATACTTAAAGTTAATAATAATATTGTGATAATAGAGAGCGATTTTCCAGCAGGTGCCCAGTGTTATGATGGGATGTTGGAGGGGGCATATTGGCATACAGTGGGAAATATATTTTATAGATTTAAGGGTAGAAATTTTGAGTGGGGAAGGCCTAAAACATGGTATACTACAGATAATATGGGTGTATGCAGGTAAGTTCTTTCCAGCAGGTGCCCAGTGTTATGAGGCGACAAAGATGAGGGTACAATGCCAAACAGAGGGGATATAAAAAATAAACATGGATGATAAAATAATGGTAAAAAAAAAAAATTAGAGTGGCATAATGGACAGGTATGGGAGGCCAGGATGTGGGTACAGAGTATACAGAATGATATACCATGGATTTAGGGGTGCAGATTATAGGTAGAGGGGGGTATATAAAGTGTCATACTACACAGCAGGTTCCCAGTGTTATGATTGTAATGGGGAGCGGCCTATATGTGGGTACAAAGAACAGCAAGGGGGGGAATATAATGCACTGGGTTTATGGGCGGACCTGTGGAGGACTATGATGTCTATGGTTAGCGGGTGCCGAGCTACAATGGCACTACGGAGGTTACAGGCTTGTAAACAATACAAAGTCACGTGACCCAGGCTGCCAGACTCACCCTGACCCGGACCCGCACCACCTCCCGTTCTTCTTCCTCCTCCATGTCCTGATCCTCCTATGTTCGTGGACGCTAGCTTAGATGCTAGTTTAAAGGAGGGGCGGGACTTGCGGAGTGACATAAGACGTTCAGAGACGTCTGGAGATTTTTCCTCCCTGAATCGGCTGGTTTGTAGAGGCTGTGAATGGCTTCCCAATAATATTAGATAATCCTACCTATAGAATATGTCCTACCAGCTGACTGGGCGTGTACAAAGACGTCACAATCAGCCGTGTCAGAGCGCGCATCTCCCATCTTTCTTTATTGGATGGTGCTACCAGAGTGAGAGGGAGCTTTTTGAGCATGCTCAGTGTGAGCTACCCTGGAGAAGGTGTGTACTATAGATCTCAGCATTCAGCTGTGCTGCTCCCTACCCACCTTGTACCGAGATAATCCCAGCAGCATCATGATAACTGTGTTTGTGTAAATGCATCTGTCATTACCCCCCCCCCCCCCAATATATAAACCTTCAAATCCCTTTCACCGATCATTCTAGAAACATAAAATTTTCAGGGTACATAGCGGACGCTGAGAGCCTCTACTAAACTTAATTCCCGCTCTCTAAACATTACAAGTTGCTAAATACAAGGTCTCAAACATAAAATCCTAATAAGAATCCGGATCTTTTCTCACTGACGTAGACCTACAGTAAAAATGAAAAAAAAACATTACACGTTTACTTGCACAGATCAGTGACGTAAGCTGTTGTATTCGTAGAAAAAGATAAAGAAAGTGCCAATCCCACTGCGCATGTGTGAGATTGCCATCCTTCTTTTTTCAATGACAGAAAAGTCCCTCCTGTGCATGCATGTTCCAGGAGACCAAGCCTCCTGGGATTTGTGAGGTGCGTACCAAGGGGGTTCTGCGCTCCTATTCAGTCTTTACCGCCGTGGCAGTAATGACAGAAGGTCAAAAAAACAAAACAAAGGGTTATCTACCCTTCTATATAAAGTAAAAATTGTGGTGATAGGTCCACTTTAAGGGGGGCTATTTTTAAGACCAGGGTTCCTCGAAATAAACTTTCCATATTAGGAAACCCAGGGGGCCACTTACTTTCATGGCATTGAGCATTAGGGTACTGCCAGTTGTTTGTGTGCTGTGGTGCCTCAAATATAAACTTGCCTGCTCACAAAACTTTAAGGCTGCCTATTCCTTTAAGGTTACCCCTTCCTCATGCCATGGCTCAGGGGAGAGGCTCAGTACTGATCACTACCCAGTCAAATCTGCAGTTGCTGCAGCGCGAGGGACTGAGCGGCTGGTTGGGTGCCTGTTACACATAGCTGGACACCAATTTGTCTGGGGGGATGTTGGCAACTCAAAATGTGGGAGACAGTAGAAAACCCCTTTTGCCCCCCACCCTTAATAAAATATTTTACCCAACATATGCTACCCTCCTTCTCTGTAAGAAAAAGGAAATGTAAGTGCAAGTAGAGTACTCTTGTGGCTAACTCCCCACTAAATGTTATTATTATATTACTTATACTGATGAGAAGCAAAGTTATCTTTCACTGGGGAAATCCTTTTTTTGTGTTCAATATACAACACTGTTTGGACAGTACATTTGTGTCCTGTGCGATGATCCCAGTTTTCACAAATACTAGTGTCGTTGTTCGAATTCGGGTCTTTCTAATGTTTGACCCGAATATGACCGTACGATGGATTTGAAGCCCTGAATTTGACCCTCCCACAATGCCTAGGGACCTTCCCCATGATGCCTAGGGCCCTCCAATAACATCAGGGATGCTCCCCTCCATGTTTGTTGTGGCAGGC
Source organism: Pyxicephalus adspersus (assembly GCF_032062135.1). NCBI lineage: Eukaryota > Metazoa > Chordata > Amphibia > Anura > Pyxicephalidae > Pyxicephalus > Pyxicephalus adspersus. The sequence continues at coordinate 56,590,424 of NC_092871.1, read as the reverse complement.
AGCCAATTGGCTGTCTGTCACTTAGTGCCACACAGGGAGCCATTGGCCTATATAAGGCCAGGGCGTGCCTGCATTTACCACTCCTGACAGAGATTTGCTAGCATCACAACCTTTGTGCGCTGCTTGGCTTGGTTTGTCAAAGTAAAAAAAAGTGCTTTACTTAGACTGTGTCACACTCACACTATTAGTCAGATAGATTGTTGGATTGTACTGTATTGGTGCAGTCCTGAAATCTACTGTACTCAGATAGGTAGAGTGTTTCACTGTTAGCTAGCTACCGTGCTTCCCCGATTTGAAGTCATCCCCATTAAATAAGCCACCCCTGATTTTTAAAAAAATAATTAAAATAAGACACTCACCCGTGAATAAGACATCCCCCAATATCCGATCCTGTGTGTGTCTCCTTGATGCTGGCTGCAGCGCGTGTCTCCTCCTGGCTGCAGTGCAGAGCCAAACTGAAAGTAAAAAGCCAGCACACGCGCCCCCGCGATTCTGAACCAGGAAGCATGCTGCTGATCCCTGCCCTAACGGAGTTACCTGCCCTAACGGAGATCCCTACACTTAATTACCGGTAAGTGAACAGAAGGGGACAATCAATGGTATAGAGTGATCAGAAGGGGACAATCAATGGCATAGAGTGATCAGAAGGGGACAGTCAATGGCATAGGAACATGAGTGATCATGAGTCACTTTCAACAATAAATGTGTACTGTAGTCTTCTTCATGGAAAAATAAGACATCCCCTGAAAATAAGACCTAGGGCATATTTTGGCATTTCAAAAAATATAGGACAGTGCCTTATAATCGGGGAAACATGGTAGCTAGATAGATAGATAAGATAGTCAGTCAGTCAGTGTGTTACATACACGCAGCCAGAGGCAGGGTACCCTCCCTGACTGCGTGCACAGTATCACACTCACACTTGTACTGAGAGACATACACACACCCCTGAAGGAAAGTGCTGCATACAACACACACAGCGCACATGAATTTTTGGTGTCAACCCCCCCCCCCTCCCCCCAATAAAAAAATCCACTTACTGTACAAATTTATAATTTGTGAAGCATATTAGCTACAAAGTATTTTGCATGGTGTCAAGCCACACAAAAAAATTCTACAATGTCTGGCCAAAGAGGAAGGGGCAGCTTTGGCAGGGGTGGCAAGCAAAGCAGTATGAGTTTGTTTTTAGCAGCAGACCCAAGAACAAGAAGCGCTGCTATTGGTGGTGGGCGTCCATTATTACCACACCATAAACAAGAGCTAGTGGAGTACATGACCCAGCCTGGGTCAAGTGATTGCACCCCCCATCTTCATCCCAGTCCCAGACATAGGCCTTACAGGTGTCCCAAACAGTCCATGATACACCTGTTCCTCCTAGTTCTTCATCAGCAGCTGGAAAGTCTTGTGTACAGCAGTATGTAGAGCATTGCTACCTATCAAAATAAACAAAAAATTTCCTGTATTTCTGTAAAAAAAAATACAGAGAATTAATTCTGATACCACTTGCTATCTATCAAAATAAACTGAAAAATTTCTGTATTTCTGTAAAAAAAATACAGAGAATTAATTCTGATACCACTTGCTATCTATCAAAAAAAACAAAAAAATTTTTTATTTCTGTAAAAAAAAATACAGATAACTAATTCTGATACCACTTGCTATCTATCAAAACAAACAGAAAAATTTCTGTATTTCTGTAAAAAAAAATACAGATATTTTATAATGATAGCACTTCGTATCTTTCCTTAAACCCATAAAAAAGTCAGTATTTCTCTCCAAAAAATAGAGATATTTCATTCCGATCCCACTTTGCTATATATCTCCAAAGCCATAGAAATTTCTATATTTCTCTTTCAAAAATCTAGATATTTCATTCTGATAGCACTTTGTATCGATCCAAAAGACCAGGGGTTTGCAACCTGCGGCTCCGGAGCCGCATGCGGCTCTTCAGCCTCCTTGTTGTGGCTCCCTTCGGCGGCCGCGGGGAGATCTCTGATGGGGGATCCCCTTCCTCCCAAGACACTGCGGAGGAGGGGGATTTGTTATGTTTTGCGGCTCCAGACTATTTTTCTTTAGTGGAAGAGGAGGCAAAATGGCTCTTTTGATAGTAAAGGTTGCTGACCCCTGCAAAAGACCAAAAAAAAAACTATATTTCTCTAAAGAAAACACAGATCTTTAGTTCTGATCCCACTTTGCTATATATCCCTAAAGCCATAAAAATTGATGTAATATTATACAAACAATACAGATATTTAGTTCTGATAGCACTTGGATATGTATCCTAAAACCCATAAAAATGTATGTATTTATGTGAAACAAATACATATAATTAACTGTGATAGCACTTGCTAGATATCCACAAATGATAAAAAATGTATGTATTTCCCCGCGTATTCCACCAAGTCGGTTACCTTTTATGTGGTTTCACAAGATAGTAGGTATGGAAAGTGTGATTTTGGTTAATCCATTAATGTCCCAATTAGCTACAGCTTCTACACTGTCCATAGAGGTTAGGGGCTCAACCTCCAATGTGGTCCACGCTCCGTACAAGGGCCCACCGCATCCTACTGCCTGTTACTGCTGCCGTCTTCCCAGTACCCAACACTAAATGCAAGATACTAATGCAGTCCATACTCCGTCTCAGAGCCCACCGCCTCCTCTTCCTGCTTGTAAATGATGCTGCCGCCTGCCCAGTACCTGACTTTAGATGCCAGAAACTAATGCCGTCCATACTCCGTTTCAGCCCACCGCCTCCTCCTCCTGCTGTATATGATTCTGCCGCCTGCCTAGTACCTGACATTAAATGAAAGACAATAATGCCGTCCATACTCTGTCTCAGCCCACCGCTTTCTCCTCCTGCTGTAAATGATGCTGCTGCCTGCCTAGTACCTGACTTTAATTGCCACACAATAATGCCATCCATACTCCGTCTCAGAGCCCACCGCCTTCTCCTCCTGCTGTAAATGATGCTGCTGCCTGCCCAGTACCTGACTTTAAATGCCAGACAATAATGCCGCCCATACTCCGTCTCAGCCCACCGCCTCTTCCTCCTGTTGTAAATGATGCTGCCGCCTGCCCAGTACCTGACTTTAATTGCCAGACAATAATGTCGTCCATACTCCGTCCCAGCCCACCGATTCTTCCTCCTGCTGTAAATGATTCCTACTCCTGCCCAGTACCTGACTTTAAATGCCAGACAATAATGCCATCAATACTCCGTCTAGGCCCACCGCCTTCTCCTCCTGCTTTAAATGATGCTGCCGCCTTCCTAGTACCTGACTTTAAATGCAAGACAATAATGCCGTCCATACTCCGTGTCAGCCCACCGCCTTCTTCTCCTGCTGTAAATGATGCTGCCACCTGACAAGTGCCTGACTTTAATTGCCAGACAATAATGCCGTCCACTCTCCGTCTCAGAGCCCACCACCTTCTCCTCCTGCTGTAAATGATTCTACCGCCTGCCTAGTACCTGACTTTAAATGCAAAATAATAATGCCGTCCAAACTCCGTTTCAGCCCACCGCCTTCTCCTCCTGCTATAAATGAGGCTGCCACCTGCCCAGTACCTGACTTTAAATGCCAGACAATAATGCCGTCCCTGACTTTAATTGCCAGACAATAATGCCGTCCATACTCCGTCTCAAAGCCCACCGCCATCTCCTCCTGCTGTAAATGATGCTGCCACCTGCCCAGTACCTGACTTTAGATGCCAGACAATAATGCCGTCCATACTCCGTCTCAGAGTCCACCGCCTCTTCCTCCTGCTGTAAATGATGCTGCCACCTGCCCAGTACCTGACTTTAGATGCCAGACAATAATGTCGTCCATACTCCGTCTCAGCCCACCGCCTTCTCCTCCTTCTGTAAATGATGCTGCCGCCTGCCCAGTACCTGACTTTAATTGCCAGACAATAATGCCGTTCATACTCTGTCCCAGCCCACCGCCTCTTCCTCCTGCTGTAAATGATGCTGCCACCTACCCAGTACCTGACTTTAATTGCCAGACAATAATGCCGTCCAAACTCCGTCTCAGCCCACCGCCTCCTCCTCTAGCTGTAAATGATGCTGCCACCTGCCCAGTACCTGAATTTAAATAACAGAATCTAGTACCATCCACACTCCGTCTCAGAGCCCACCGCCTCCTCCTCCTGCTGTAAATGATGCTGCTGCCTGCCCAGTACCTGACTTTAATTGCCAGACAACTGATATTTATTTTTGATACCACTTGCTATCTATCCAAAAGGACAGAAAAATGTATGTATTTCCCTACTAAAAATACAAATATTTAATTATGAATCACAGCTCCATTACAAGTGATATAGGCCTCAAAGTAGGCAGAGGGCCCTGATGGGGATGCTCCTTAAAAAAAATAGCCAGTTACACAGCTACATTGCAAGTTATTGACCTCAGAGACAGAGTAGAGGTAGAGGGCCACCAGTTGGGGAGGAATAGAAGGAGATGCCGAAGGCTGTGAACGTGCTCTTCTCATCAAGGTGTCAGCAGGCCGTGCAGCAGTGGACGACTAATCAGTACACCAAGCAGAGGGGGTGTTGAAGTCATTGCCGATCCAAGCCTTTTATAATTTTAATAAAAGTGACTCGGTCCACATTTTCTGCGGAGATCCGAATCCAATTGTCACTCACTACGCCCCAAGCTGCACTGAACGCTCTTTCAGATAACACACTTGTGGCTGGGCAGGCAAGGATCTGAATGACATGTTATGCCAGCTCCGGCCACTGCTCAAGCTTGGATACCCAGTAGCCCAGTGGGTCCTGGCTTTGCAGGTTGCAGATGTGCCATGCAGAGCTCAGGTATTCCTGCACCATGACTGACTACCGCTGCTCATTGTCATTGGCAATTGCTGCACGACTGGCAGCTTGCTTCTACTGAAAAAAGCCTGCATAGTTTGGTTTAGACGACCTCTGCCGCCCATGCCAACCTCTACCGCTGCTTAAAGCAGTTGTTTGGCTCCCACGGCTGGTGGAACTGCCATAGAGATTCCTGCTGCTGCTGGCAGTCGGAAAGGCTGAGCGCAAGTCCCTTACAAGCACTTCTTGGTAGTGCTTCATTTTAGGTCCCATGTATTGGGGCAGGATCAGTTGTTGTATCTCAGGCTTGTAACGTGGATCCAGTAATCCAATAGTCGTCAGTCTTAGTTTTTATTGTGTTGAATGTGTGAATTTTATTAGTGTTGAATGTGTGTATCTTTGGCTTTGCACTCTTGCATGAAGGCTGTCATGTGGCTTAAACTACCCACAGCTGAGGTAATTCTGTACCCAGACTTCTGTGGGTCGAACAGCAGCACAGGGTCGTTGTCCTCCTCCTCCGCCTGGTCTTGCCATCCACGGAACATGGTGCCTTGTGTTTGGGTGGATGGATGCTCAATATCCTCCTCTGCCCCTTCCTCCCCTTCTCCCATGCCTGCAATGTCTACCTCATCCTCTTCCATCCTCCGGGATTTGTGGTGCACTATGTCTAGTAGGCACGCATGTTCGACATGATGTTTGAAACGTCTCTTGATGCAGCGTCCGCTCTGTGTCGTGTCCGAGATCCACCATCATCTGTTCCAACAGGCATATGATAGGGATGGTGTCAATGACACAGGCCTGATCTCTGTTGATCATCCTGGTGGCCTCTTCAAAAGGTGACAATACAGTGCACAAGTCCTAAATTTGCAGCCACTCCGCAGGGCTGAAGAAAGGTAGTGTAGGTATACATCTCAAACGAACTGACTCTGCCACGTAATCCACCACAGCCTTCAGTTGATCAGCCAGCCACTGCAGCATGTAAAAGGTGGAATTCCAATGTGTGGCCACATCACAAATTAACCGGTGCACTGGGAGGTTGAGATTTCGCTGTAAATCCACCAATCTGGCACTGGCTGTGTACGACCGGCAGAACAACTGACAACTTTCTTACCTTCAGTACCAGTGAGGCATGTCATAGTCATCCATCGTCGGAAGCTGCCTGTCACCACAGCTATGCCTCAACAACCGCGACCGCCACCACGACCACCAGCTCCAGAACACCTTTCGGGCCAGTTAGATGTTCGCCCGTGTGGGCATTTTTTAATGTCCAGAGTGATGACAACACTATGGTCATCTGCAAACTGTGTGCTCAACACTTGAAACGAGGCAAAAACACAAACAAACTTGGAACAAGTTGCTTGAGCACACATTTAAAAAGCCACCACCTGGTAACCTGGCGGGAACACCTGGTGAAAGCACAGAGCTCTGTGCGACCACCTCCGCCCAAGAAGCAAGCTGAAACTACTCGATGTTCCTCCACTGCCTTTCCTCCTTCTGCCACCAAAGTTATCCGTGCTGCTGCCAGCAATTTGAGTGGGGCATGTAGCCAAGCATTACCTTTTTTTACCTTGTAGCTAATATGCTTCACAAAGTGTAAATATGTATAGTAAGTGAATTTTTTTATTGGGGGGTTGACACCAAAAATGCAAGTGCGCTGTGTGTGTTGTATGCAGCACTTTCCTTCAGTGGTGACGCTTGTAATATGCAGCACAGTGTACAAACTATATACTGCAATATTCACTGCGTCTGTGTGTCTGTCTCTCAGTACAAGTGTTATACTGTGCATGCATTCAGGGAGGGTACCCTGACTCTGGCTGCGTGTATGTAACACACTGACTATCTATCTATCTATCTATCTATCTATCTATCTATCTATCTATCTATCTAACAGTGAAACACTCAATCTGAGTACAGGGATTTCAGGACTGCACCAATACAGTACAAGGAAGCAGCAGCCTTTTGGAGCCAGTTTGAAAAACCAACCTGGACCACCTGTTTATTCGGCTCACCGAGGTGCTGAGCCCCAAATGTCTGGTGATATGCAACATGTTCATGTCTGTTGGATTCAAAGCTGGTGAAGTGCTAAAGTACCCCATTCCTAATGTGCGCTGGGACATCATAGAAGGGAATTTCTACAGGGCCACACTGGCAGATTTGCACCAATTGCATGTGATTGACGTGCACTTCCACTTACGCTTCGACCTGCGCTCCAGGGTTAAAAATGCCACCCACTCGAATCAGCTGGCTCATCGGAAGTATACCTGCATCCTGATGGCTCATATTGATGAAGCCTGGGCCGTGCAGCAGGAAGAGCAGGAAGAGGCTCTTAGACGGAGCGTGGACAGCATTGGTAACTGGCATCTAGAGCTGGGTACTGGGCAGGCCGCAGCAATACCAGCATGAGGAGGAGGCGGTGGGCCCTGAGACGGAGCAAGGACGGCATTAGGGGTTGAGGCCATCACCTATATGGACAGTGTAGAAACTGTAGCTATTGGAGACATGAAGGAATGAACGAGATTCTAATCTGTCCCTACCTACTATGTAGCAAAACCACATGAAAGGGAACAGGGCTTGGCAGAATCAATGGGGCAAAAAGACCCTGTTGAGCTTGAGTCCAGTCTAGCATCTAGAGCTGGGTACTGGGCAGTGGGCAGGCAGCAGTAGTAAATAGCGGGTGGAGTAACACAGCCATCCACACTACGTCTCAGGGCCTGCCGCCTCCTCCTCATGCTATTACTGCTGCTGCTTGCCCACTGCCCGGTACCCAGCTCTAGATGCCAGAATAGACTCAGGCTCAATAGGGTCTTCTTCTTTACCTGCTGATTCTGCCAAGCCTGTTCCGTTTCATGTGGTTTCGCTACATAGTAGGTCCTTTAATATTAGGGTCCATTGCATGGCTATCGCTAGAGGTTCGATTGCTAGGGCAAACAGGAGGGGAGAGAGAGGACATCCCTGTCTGGTCCGCCTTCTAATCGGAATAGCTTTAGAAAGGAATCCCCCCAGCGATATTTTCGCTTCCGGAGAATCATAAAGAGCCAGCAACAAATTAGTAAAATGGGCGCCTGTTGGGTTAGCATAATTTATTTAATATCAATTATGTCTCACCAACAATAATGCTTTACCAGTATATACTGGTATATGTATACCTTATATGAGGTCATCCTAAAGGAATGCAGCATATCTTTTAACTGGTATCCTTATAAGGTAAAATACTGGTTTAAGGATGATTATGGGTCAGTACTGGTCAAACACCAGCCATTGTCTTAGTTCCTTCCTGAGTAGTTAAAAACACAGTGCCATACCTAATGAACTAGTCTTGACCAGGACTAGCTGGATGCAACATGTTTCTTTGATCATCTACCAAGGTATTGATTTCCAGCAGAATCTTTGGGTGAATTCAGTTTTCTTCCGCAGCTAAGTATCTTTTGTTACAGCTTATTATTTGTTCTTACAGTATTGCATTGTTTTGTCTATCTATCCTATTATTAAATAGTATAATCGTTCAAGTCTTTGTGTATTCTCTCTTTGTACACTTCAAATTCAACCCATCAATATTTGGATAAACTGTCACAAATTATATTCATGACATAACAGCACCAAAGTCCATACTGGGGAGTACCTTAAATAGGTATCTCTATGAAAGACCTCCTTTTGGAGCATTGCCTGGCGTTGGGGGCCCCCGTCCCAGTTTACTACTGAGATGAGGTCAATGGCCCTTCTCGTTTGGTCAGGGGCTTGTCTGTGTTGTAAGAAGCTCACCTGATCCGGATGGATATAGGCTCCTAAAAAGGAACCAAGTCGGGTTGAAAGAATCTTCGTCATAATTTTAAGGTCACAATTAATCAAAAAATAGGCCTAAAATTGGCTACTTCCGAAGCATCTTTCCCCAGTTTGGGGATTACACTGATAAATGCTCTATTGGCATCGCCTAAGAGAGGGTTCCACTCCCTCAGAAAATTAAAATAAGCAACCAAGTGCGGAGCCAATACTGAACTAAATGTTTTGTAGTACAAATTAGAAAAGCCATCCGGGCCAGGTAAGCTGCCCAATTTGAGGAATCTAAAAACCCCATCCAATTCCTCAGTTGTACAGGGCCGTTCCAGGATTTCTTTATGTTTAGGATGCAATTTGGGGAGGTTAAGATTCCGAAGGAACCCATCAATTCCGTCTCGAGAAATCGAGTCTTCGGAACTGTATAAACGACCATAAAAGTCCTCAAAAACTGACAAGATTTTTTCTGGGTTTTGTGACAACCTACCGTCCTTGACCTTAATTTTAGGGTGTGGGTTATAAAAATTTGGGTTAGAAAAAATATGTGTGCTGCCCAGCTTATAGATTTCTCTGCCCTAGTTGTAGGAATCAAAATGAGTTCAGTACGTTTGCCCTCCAGCTGGGACTTCAACCCAGAAAAAGGAGGGTTTTTGTGTTGCAACTGTAGCCTGTGGTATTCTTCAAGACGGTCGTCAATCGGTTTATTATAGGTCTTTTTTCGTGAGGAACCTATTTTGATAATCTCACCCTTAATTTATGCTTTATGGGTTTCCCAATTAATAGCCAGGGATGTATCGCTAGAGATATTGGTCTGAAAAAAGCCACGTAAAATATTTTTTATTTCCCCTCGTATCAATGTACTCCAGCTGGGACTTCAACCCAGAAAAAGGAGGGTTTTTGTGTTGCAACTGTAGCCTGTGGTATTCTTCAAGACGGTCGTCAATCGGTTTATTATAGGTCTTTTTTCGTGAGGAACCTATTTTGATAATCTCACCCTTAATTTATGCTTTATGGGTTTCCCAATTAATAGCCAGGGATGTATCGCTGGAGATATTGGTCTGAAAAAAGCCACGTAAAATATTTTTATTTCCCCTCATATCAATGTATCTGAGACCAAACTTTTATTAATTCTCCATCGAAACCTGGCTTGGGACCTGCCAAAGCCCATTAGATATATGGCTAAGGGATCATGGTCGGACCAAGGAGTTGACAAAATTCGGGCCCCGAGTAAGCCTGGAAGCATGTGGGACTAGACAAATCCATTATCAATACGGGAGTACTGATTATGGGCCGCTGGGAAGTAGGTGTAGTCCCTGACTGATGGATTTATTTCCCGCCAAGTATCTGTGAGGTCATATTTTCTCAGCAAAAGAGAGAGGCCATGACTTTTTTTGGGAGGGTCTCTATATCTGCTTAAATTGGTTTTATCCAAAATGTGATCAAGAGCTAGATGTGATCAAGAGATTAGAGTCGCCTAACAGACCATATCTTGTCCAGTAAAGTGTGAAAAAACACCAATTTGCCCTCATTGAGCACATAGTAGGACACTACAGTAATTAGCTGCAAACCTACATAACCGATTACCACCAAAAACCTGCCTCCTGGGTCCCTAAAGACCTCTTGAGGTGCAAAATTCAAGCTCTTTCTAAAACACAATAGGACCCCACATTTCTTCTTGTCGGAGTTTGCGTTGTAAAAAATGGGACAGTTTCTATGGAAGTACCTCTGGACAGAATTGTTGGAAAAATGTGTTTCCTGCAAAGCTAGGATATCGACCTTCAGGGAGTTATAGTAATGGAATGTTTTGGACCTCTTAATCAGTGAATTAAGACCCTGAACATTATGTGAAAGCAATGTTAGCTTGGGAGAGGTAGCGGATACCGTGGGTGGCTCAGTCGACATTAAATCGTACTACTAATTGAGCTATGCGTGAACTTCCTCTAGGGGGAGGGAGGTGAAACAGGGGCCCATGGGGAACCAAGAAAAACAAAAAGAACAAACAAGGTCCCGGACATTGGGGGGGAGCCACTCCTCCCGTGCTTCCAGGAGCTCCAAATAGCTCCATCTTGTCAGGGTGAGTCCGGCCAGGTCAAAAAAATAAATAAGACCCGAACTAGATTCCCTGTTGGTTGACCTCCGGGTCCCACAGCGCTCCAAATCTGAGTACAATGGCATATGATCTCGTCATTAAAAATTTGGCTCAACGTAAAAATATCAACCTGAAGAGATCATAGGCTAGATACGGGCTCAGCAGCCACTTCACAGGTAGGTCAATGAGGTACATTAATAAAACAAGTAGAATTTTGACCAAGAGTAACAATGGCACCCCGTCTCGGGGCCATAGCAGCAGTCACTAAAATAGAGTCAGGTCCGGGGCCTCGATGTATAAAAGAACAGTAAAAAGAGAAGAGAGAACGGAAAAAGATCAATATTTATACTGCATTATATCTACCACAGAGGTAGGGCACCCGAACGTCCTCCATCAGAAAAAAAGGAAAAAAAAAATGCAACAGGATAGCGTCCAGCAAATATTTTCAAGGTGTCTTCTGAGGATGTTTGCCAGATGCTTTGGCCTTATTCCAAAGTAGGTATAGAGAGGTGGAAGCTTTCCTGCCTAGCGTGGGTGGAGCGTCTTCCCTCTGGATTAAATCCAAGTCTTTGAGGAGTTGTTCACCCTCACCAAAAGAGGAGTAGGAAAAACTTTTCCCTTGCAGCTGGAAAATCAATTTCAAAGGAAATTTTCATCTATATTTAATCATATGATCAATAAGAACTTGTAGTAGGGGTTTGAGTGCCCTCCTGCGTTGAATAGTAAATTGTGTTAGGTTGGAAAAAATTTGTATTGGGTGGCCTTCCATCTCAATGTGATCCAGGCCCCTTGTCGCCTTCAGAAGAGCTTCTTTAGTAGAAAAGTAGTGAGGCTTGACAATCACATACCTAGGAGGACCATCCTGCCTGGGTGCCACAAGAGCTCTGTGTGCCCTGTCAATTTCAAAATGGTACGCTGGTAGATCTGGTAAGAGACCTTGTAGGAATCGCCTCATAGCCTCTGTACTATCTTTCACTGATTCAGGGAGGCCTCTGATCCTAAAGTTGTTTCTACTGGATCTATTTTCCAGGTCATCAAGTTTAAGTTGCAGGTCCTCAATCTGGTTGTGCAGAGCCGAAATTTCTTTGGAATTCTGGGTAACTTGTGATACCGTCTCGTCCACTTTGTTTTCAAAAACATAAATTCTAGTGCCCAAGTTCTGAAAATCTTGTCGCAGCTCTGAGGTGATAGTCTCTGTAACCTTAGCCAGCTCTGTTTGCAGAAGCTCAGCTAGATTTAAAAACAGCCTACTCTCCGCCAATGGAAGCTCGGAAGGGGGTGAAGAAACAATGGGATTCTGTGAGAGCACCCTAAATCTGGATCCATTATTATGGGTTCAATCATGAGGGCTAAGGGATAATGAATCCTCTCCATAATTAATCTGAAAGCCCTGGACTGCAGGCGAGAACAATGCTATGAGGGGGGCTGGATCATGCTGAGGCTGGGGGAAACCTGTGCAGCCTGGGTGCTGGCCAGTGAAGAGTGGGGTGATCTCCCTTCCCACCCTTTGTCTGCTGCTCCCCCGCTCGTACATGTGGGGGAGATAGTCTCCCTCTCCAGCAACGCAGAGCCTGCAGCCACATGCGTTTCCCGGGAGGCCACCATCTTGGAAGCCGGCCGCTAAGACTGAGACCGCTGAGTGCGGTCCTTGGATTTCGTCCCTGACTTCCCGACCATCTCAGACAGGTGCAGTGAGCAGTCCAGAGCCTGCACAGCTGATCTGTAGCGTGGCTGCCGAGAACGGCTACAGGGAGAGCCGTTGAGGGATCCGGAGGGTGCCGAGCCATCTAGAAGGCTGCCTTCATGGACAGCGGCGCATGCGCACTCACTTTTATGGCTTTTTTGCAAGAGGTATCAGAATTAAATATCTGTATTTTTTTTTAAAGAAATACAGAGACTTTTTCCTGGGATTTTTGATAGATCGCAAGTGGTATCAGAAATATATATCGGTATTTTTTTTTACAGAAATACAGACATTTTTCCTGGCTTTTTTGATAGATAGCAAGTGGTATCAGAATTAAATATCTGTATTTTTTTACGGAAATACAGACATTTTTCTGTGTATTTTCATAGATTGCAAGTGGTATCAGAATTAAATATCTGTATTTTTTTTTAACAGAAATACAGACATTTTTATGGCTTTTTTGATAGCAAGTGGTATCAGAATAAAATATCTGTAATTTTTTACAGAAATACAGAAATTTTTCTGTTTATTTTCATAGATAGCAAGTGGTGTTAGAATTAAATATCAGTATTTTTTTTACAGAAATACGGAAATGTTTCTGGCTTTTCTGATGGTTTGAAAGTGGTATCAGAATTAATTATCTGTATTTTTTTTACAGAAATGTTTGTTTATTTTCAAAGATTGCAAGTGGTATCAGAATTTAATATCTGTATTTATTTTACAGAAATACAGAAAAATGTCTGTTTATTTTATTGGATTTCAAGTGGTATCAGAATCAAGTTTCTCTATTTTTTTATAGAAATACAGAATTTTTTCTCTGTATTTTGATAGATTGCAAGTGGGATCAGAATTAAATATCTGTATTTTTTTTACAGAAATACAGAAATTGTTCTGTTTATTTTGATACATTGCAAGTGGTATCAGAATTAAATATCTGTATTTTTTTTACAGAAATGTTTCTGTTTATTTTCAAAGATTGCAAGTGGTATCAGAATTAAATATCTGTATTTTTTACATAAATACAGACATGTTTATGGCTTATTTGATAGATAACAAGTGGTGTCAGAATTAAATATCTGTGTTTTTTTACAGAAATACAGAAATGTTTCTGTTTATTTTGATAGATTGCAAGTGATATCTGAATTAAAAATCTGTATTTTTTTTTTACAGAAATACAGATATTTTTATGGCTTTTTTGATAGCAAGTGGTATCAGAATTAAATATCTGTATTTTTTACAGAAATACATAAATTTTTCTGTTTATTTTCATAGATAGCAAGTGGTATCAGAATTAAATATCTGTATTTTTTTTACAGAAATACGGAAATGTTTCTGGCTTTTTTGATAGTTTGAAAGTGGTATCAGAATTAAATATCTGTATTTTTTATACAGAAATGTTTTTTTTATTTTCAAAGATTGCAAGTGGTATCAGAATTAAATATCTGTATTTATTTTACAGAAATACAGAAAAATGTCTGTTTATTTTGATAGATTTCAAGTGGTAACAGAATCAACTATCTGTATTTTTTTTTTTACAGAAATACTGAAATTTCTCTTTTTCTTTTGATAGATCGCAAGTGGTATCAGAATTTAATATCTGTATTTTTTACATAAATACAGACATTTTTATGGCTGTTTTGATAGCAAATGGTAGCAGAATTAAATATCAGTATTTTTTTACAGAAATACAGAAATGTTTCTGTTTATTTTGACAGATTGCAAGTGGTATCAGAATTAAATATCTGTATTTTTTTTAAAGAAATACAGAGACTTTTTCCTGGGATTTTTGATAGATTGCAAGTGGTATCAGAAATAAATATCCGTATTTTTTTACAGAAATGTTTCTGTTTATTTTCAAAGATTGCAAGTGGTATCAGAATTAAATATCTGGTTTTTTTTTTACATAAATACAGACATGTGTATGGCTTTTTTAATAGATAGCAAGTGGTATCAGAATTAAATATCTGTATTGTTTTTTACAGAAATACAGAACATTTTCCTGACTTTTTTGATAGATTGCAGGTGGTATCAGAATTAAATATCTGTATTTTTTTTTAACAGAAATGTTTATTTTCAAAGATGCAAGTGGTATCAGAATTTAATACAGAAAAATGTCTGTTTATTTTGATACATTGCAAGTGGTATCAGAGTTAAATATCTGTATTTTTTTACAGAAATTTTTCTGTTTATTTTCAAAGATTGCAAGTGGTATCAGAATTAAATATCTGTATTTTTTTTACATAAATACAGACATGTTTATGGCTTATTTGATAGATAGCAAGTGGTATCAGAATTAGATATCTGTATTTTTTTTTACAGAAATATTTCTGTTTATTTTGATAGATTGCAAGTGATATCTGAATTAAATATCTGTATTTTTTTTTTACAGAAATACATTTTTATGGCTTTTTTGATAGCAAGTTGTATCAGAGTTAAATCTCTGTATTTTTTTACAGAAATACAGAAATTTTTCTGTTTATTTTTATAGATAGCAAGTGGTAGTGTTGGTCGAATAGCTCACTATTCATTTCGGCAGCTATTCTCTCGAATAGAGCAAAAAAATTCGGGTGGTCGAATGTCAAAGTCGAACACCATTAAAGTCAATGCCCCTGATTCATCAAGCCAAATCGTATTATCGATCGCGCAGTCGTATTAGCGATCCGGAATCGTGCGCGATCGCGCTTGTGACTCTACTCTACCCCTTCTCAGCCGTGCAGAATATACAAGTTTGGGGGCCTCTATATTGGGAGTGCCTGGACTGGCTATATATAATACTCATACTATAAATTCTGTTGCATGTGACCTGGCTAAGTCTCTGAATCATACTTCTACCGCCTTATCAAACATGCTCCTAGATCTACAAGGAGTAAGAGGAGCAGTGCTGGAAACTAGATTTGCTGTGGATTATTTGTTACTTAAACATTATGTAGGGAGTCAGGATTTTAAAGGAATGTGTTGTTTTAATTTATCTGACCATTCCAGATCAATCCAGTCCCATATTTAAGCGTTACATGAAATTGCCAATAATATCAAGAAGGATGTTGGTTCATCCTCCTGGTGGGACTGGTTATTGAGCTGGCTGCCAGATTTGAGTTGGTTAAGAACATTATTTATCAGTATTGTAATTATAATTGCTTCCTTGATAATTTTATGTTGTTGTATCCAATGTATCCCTTCCCTTATACAAACATTCCACGCTATGTGTCCAAAGCCCACAGATCCTGGACAAAAATATCCTATTTACCTCTCTATGTTAGAAAGAAAATAAGTCATGTTCATGACTTAAGAGGGGATTGAAGGGTTAACATAGCTAATCTAATTTGAGCCATATATGTTCCTGTAAGGAAGTTGTATTTCTTCTTCTGTCTACACAGTTTAATTGTAACCAGATGGCAAAAATTGTAAATTCTTTTAAATACAATGTATGCCTTGTATGCCTTACAATGTATCAAATAACACTATATATGGCCAAAACTTAAACAGCTGTATGTAAATAAAGACCAACCCATTGTATAACTGTGTATAAAAAGACCACCTTGTCATGTAAAGATTAGAGTATATTCCTAAGACCATACTGTGTGTGTTATTGGGATATCTCTCCAGATGTCTGTCTCTCTGATGAAGGAGAAGTCACGGTGCATTCGAGGAACTAGAAGCAGAAGCAGATCCTTTCAGCATCTAGAGTTTTTTAGTGGGCAGGCAGCAGCATCATTTACAGCAGGAGGAGGAGGCGTTGGGCTCTGAGGCGGAGTGTGGACAGCATTAGTATCTAGCATCTACAGTCGGGTACTGGGCAGACGGCAGCATCAGTTACAGCAGGAGGAGGAGGCGGTGGGCTCTGTGATGGAGTGTGGGCGGCATTAGTATCTGGCATCTAGAGTTTATTAGTGGGCAGGCGACAGCATCATTTACAGCAGGAGTAGGCGGTGGGCTCTGAGACGGAGTGTGGACAGCATTAGTATCTGGCATCTACAGTCGGGTACTGGGCAGGCGGCAGCATCATTTACAGCAGGAGGAGGAGGCGGTGGGCTGCTCTGCTCCCCTAATTGGCTGAGGAAAGGGAAATCCTGATGATGCCTTTGCTGTCATCAGGCTTCCCCTTTCCTCAGGGAGCAGAGCAATCAGCAGAGCTTTACTATGCTGACAGCTCTGCTCCCCTGATCGCTTCTGCAGCCCTAGAGGAGCTGTGACATGTTCTGTATGTGTAATGCATGTCACAGCTCCTCTAGGGCTGCCGGAGCGAATTCGAACATCAACACTAGCAAGTGGTAGCAGAATTAAATATCTGTATTTTTTTTTACAGAAATACAGAAATGTTTCTGGCTTTTTTGATAGTTTGAAAGTGGTATCAGAAATAAATATCTGTATTTATTTTACAGAAATACAGAAAAATGTCTGTTTATTTTGATAGATTTCAAGTCGTATCAGAATCAAGTATCTGTATTTTTTTTATAGAAAGACAGAAATTTTTCTCTTTATTTTTATAGATTGCAAGTGGGATCAGAATTTAATATCTGTTTTTTTTTTTTACATAAATACGGAACTTTTCTTGTTTTTTTGATAGATTGCAAGTGGTATCAGAATTAAATATCTTTATTTTTTAAAAAAAATACAGAAATGTTTCTGTTTATTTTGATAGATTGCAAGTGATATCAGAATTAAATATTTGTATTTTTTTTACAGAAATACAGACATTTTTATGGCTTTTTTGATAGCAAGTGGTATCAGAATTACATATCTGTATTTTTTTTTATAGAAATACAGAAATTTTTCTGTTTATTTTCATAGATAGCAAGTGGTATAAGAATTAAATATCTGTATTTTTTTTACAGAAATACAGAATTTTTCTGGCTTTTTTGATAGTTTGAAAGTGGTATTAGAATTCAATATCTGTTTTTTTTTTACAGAAATACAGAAATGTTTCTGTTTATTTTGATAGTTTGCAAGTGGTATCAGAATTAAATATCTGTATTTTTTTTTACAGAAATACAGAAATTTTTCCTGGCTTTTTTGATAGATTGCAAGTGGTATCAGAATTAAATATCTGTATTTTTTTTTACATAAATACAGACTTTTTTGTGTCAATCAGCTTTATTGAGTTTTCAAGGAGAGTAGACAAACATACACAGCAAACACTAAAACGTAAAACACGGAAAGCTTATTAACCCGTAACGGCATTGACTTCGTATGAGCATAAAGTACACATCCTAAATACAGCATATATTCTGATAAACATAGCAATAATCTGTCAAAGCCTTCATGAAACAGGATAAAACAAATCAACACAAATATACAAAAATTAACAAAAAAATACTCATAGAAGCTTGGAGCATAAATAATGTTCTAACAATCTTATGCCGCCTATAGTGCTATATACATGTGTAATCATTTTTAACAAAAAAACAATAATAAAGAACAAAGCAGCCCAAGCGGGGGTTGGGAGGTGAAGGGGAAAGGAGGATGTACACCACACAAGGTTGGAGAAAGTATGAAAAAGCCCTTGGTACAGAGATAGCGCCCTAACAAATATACAAGAACATTAAGATAGATACTGATGGAGTCAGGGAGATTCTTTAAACCAATCCCACGTGGACCAAACTATTTTAAATTGTTCCATTCTGTCATCATCTTCCGCCACCAGCATTTCCATATGGCAGATTTTTTCAAGTTCGGATACCCAGTCAGCTAAAGCAGGAGCAACAGGCTGCCTCCACAGTCTCGGGATAAGAACTCTAGCTGCAGTAAGAAAATGCCGTAAGGGACCTCTTTTAATACTTTTAAGCGAGCCCGGGATCATGGATAAAAGGGCCACTTTAGGGGTATTGGGTACTGTAGAACCAAAGCTGTCATTAAATATCTGGATAATCACATCCCAGAAACGATATATCTTTGAGCATTCCCACCAAATATGAAGCATTGTCCCCCTATGCGACAGGCATCGCCAGCAGCGGTCCGAATTTTTGGGAGAGATTCTATGCAGATCCACAGGACAACAATACCACCTAGACAAGATTTTGTAATTAACCTCCTGGGCTTTACAAGTCAATGCCAGCTTGTGTGTGAGGGTAAGTGATGTTTCCCAGTCATCTCCAGTTATGAGACCAGTCAATTCCCTCTCCCAATATCTAGTGTATATAGGGGCTGTAGACTCAGGATTTTGTGTGAGTATCTCATATAGCCTTGAGACAATATAGGGAGGGCGAGCGGGTGAGCTAACTAACTGCTCGAATTCCATCAAATTTCTGTGTAGTAAGGATGGATCAGTAAAAGAAGCTATAAAAGACATTAATTGCTTGTATGAAAGCCAGGACAACAGCTTACTACTGTATGAAAGGTCTAGGGAGGATAAAGGGGGGACCCGCCCATCATGAACTATATCCTTCAGGTGACGGTGTTCGGAGGAGGACCAGGATAAAAGCTTGGCAGCCCTTAGCCGTAATAACGACCGGTCCACCCATGGCAGAGACCGAAGACTCACTGGGGACAAAAGTTCTTCCAGTAGCACCCATTCTTTCGACTCCCGACTGAGAACCAGTCTGTCAGGCGCACTAGGACCGATGCCCTATAGTATGAGACAATATCAGGGCCCCCCACTCCTCCTCTACATTTTGGTTTACCCAATATCCCGAATGCCAATCTGGGGCGCTTCTTATTCCATAGGAATTTTAAAAACAACCTATGTATTTTACGCAAATACACAGTTGGTAAAAATATGGAAACCGTTTGGAATATATATAACAATCTGGGGACAATATCCATTTTTAGAGTGTTTATGTGAGCGAACCAGGAAAGAGGCAGGGAGTCATATTTCTGAAGGTCGGATTGAATTTTACTATATGTATGGGAATAATTAAGGGAGAACAAAGCGGAAGGGTCCGATGGTATCATTATACCCAAATACTTGATGGCAGTAGGACAAATCCGAAAGGACATATTATTGTGTATAGTGGACATTTGGGTCGAGTTTAAGGTAACATTTAGAAGTTTGGAAGTTTTAGAAGATGTAGAGTAGTTTACCTTAAAATTGCTGAGTGATCCAAATTTGTCGCATTCCTTCAGTACTGAAGGTATCGTGACATGAGGGGATGTTATATACAGCAGAAGATCATCTGCATGTAAGGAGAGCTTATAATGGGTATCGCCTATCTTGATCCCTTTAACATCCATATTGTGACGCAAGGCTACAGCCAAATGTTCCATAACTAGGGCGTAAAGCAGTGGGGAAAGAGGACACCCCTGTCTCGTACCGTTCTTGATTTGAAAGGAATCAAAAAGGGTGCCGTTAATCCGCACCCGGGCCCTAGGTGAGGAATACAATGCAGCAATTCTAGAGACCATATTGGGGCCCAGGCCTACCTGACGTAACGCTGAATACATAAACTCCCAACAGACCCTATCAAAGGCCTTTTCAGCGTCTTTGGACAGTAGGCACATAGGAGTACCTGTAGACTTAGCAAGTTGGGTCAGCGGGATAGTTTTAATAGTATTATCCCTAGCTTCCCTTCCATAGATAAACCCAGTTTGATCCAGATGAATCAATGAGGGCATATAAGGAGATAACCTATAGGCAATAAATTTAGAAAAAAATTTGCATCAACATTAATCAATGATATGGGTCTATAGTTAAAGCAAACCGTATGGTCTTTGCCAGGCTTAGGAAGGACCGTAATATGAGCTTCCAAACTCTGTGGAGGAAACGGCGTGTCAACGGAGATGGAAGAAAACACTTTGGTCATAAAAGGAACAAGATTAAAGGGTATGGAGTTTATAAAACTGCGGAGTAAAGCCATCAGGGCCAGGGCTTTTCCCAGTCGGTGTGGCACGTAAAGCGGCAGAGACCTCCTGTTTGGAAAACGGAGTCTCCAGTTGCGATATCACCTCAGAATCTAACGTTGGAAGGGCTGTTTTGGTTATATAATCTTGTAGGGAGGATGAACTGGCATGGGCAGGACGAATTTGATGGAGATCGGCATAATAGTTATGAAAAGTCTGCAAGATCTCCTTAGGGATGGATGTCAGGCCACCTTTAGCAGACCGGATAGACGGGATATAAGTAGTGGACCTGGGAGGGTGTAAGCCCGTGCTAACAATCGGCCACATTTATCCCCATACTGGTAAATTAGTTTGCAGAAGGGATCCTGATGGCATTGGTATGCTAGGTCGTACAGCTTCAAAAGGTGAGTCCTAGCAGCAGTCAGTTCTAAAAATACAGCTGGGGCCATGTTTTGTTTATGTAGGTGTTCCAAGGAGCGAATTGTATCACTAGTATGTGTAATATCCTGCAATCTGATCCTTTTAAGCCTAGTTCCTTGTTGAATTAGGACTCCTCGAACCACCGCCTTCATAGCCTCCCATTGTAAAGGTAGGGGAGTGGGGTCCGAGAGGTGATCCCCTATAAAATTGGTAATAGCTTCTAAAACCGCCTTTGCACAAATAGAGTCCTTAAACAGGGAATCATTACACCTCCATGTCCATTCACTAGGGCCCATTAGAGGGATCTGGAACGAGAGGGATACTGAGGAATGATCAGACCAGGGACAAGATTCTATAGAAGTAACAGGGTTCCAATCAAGTACAGAGTGGCCCACCAAAATATAATCTATACGGGAGTACATATTGTGTGGGTTGGAGTAAAAGGTATAATCTTTGGTGGTGGGATGCAGAGTACGCCATATATCTCCTAGTCTAAGATCGTGTAGTCTAGATTGAAGGGAGTTCAACTTGGAATAGGGTACTGGAGTTTTCCCGGTGGAGGTATCAATCCGGGGATCTAGGACACAGTTCAGGTCGCCTCCCACTATAATAGATTCCTTGGCGAACCCCTTCAGAGTCACCAAGTACTGCATAAGAGCCACAGTGGGTTGATGATTAGGGGCATAAAAAGAAGCCAGTGTAAATTTCTTATCCTAAAGAGAAATTTTAAGGAACAGAAATCTGCCCTGTGGATCAGAGTGGGAGTCCAGTATCTGGACAGGCAACGTTTTGTGGAAAGCTATTGAGACCCCCTTAGTTCTAGACTCAGGATTGGAGCTGTGATGCCAAACAGTGTAATAACGATTGCGGAGGGACGGAATTCTAGTGGATTGAAAATGAGTCTCCTGCAAAAGTAAAATGTTCACTCTCGCTTTATGTTGGGCATATAGCACTTGAGAGCGCTTGTTCGGGCTATTCAAACCCTTAACATTGAGGGTGCGGATTCTCAGAACTTGTGTTGTTTCTTTTATTGAGGACATCAAGGGAAGCGGGCCAGGGGAGGGGCACCAGACGGATGAAGCGTGCAAAACCTCAACCGTGGGGTGAAAAACTAGAGCAGGATCCCAAAGATCCCAAATCACCGCTTAGTTAGGCCATAGGGTCTATGTGGGGGAAGTGTCTGTGTGCAGCGGGGGGAGGCAAACAGACAAGCGACAAACATAACATCTGGTTCCACCTGGGGGAACCCACAAAATCAAGAACAACATAAAGAATAAGTGATCCCTGGGCATTCGCCCAGAGTACTAAACAGTCCCATAATCAGGATTAATAAGATGCAGAGCATATATCAAAAGACATCAACATAAGATAAACATTTTACTAATTTCCTGCCAAATAATCTGATGAAGCAGGGATACAACATCCCAGGTCCCATAATAGGGCCAACTAGGGAGGCGAGAGCAGTATAGCTTGTGCGCCCCCCAGTGGGCCCTAGATATAATTAACCACAGGATCTAGAGGGCATTCAAGAATAGCAATCCAACTAACAGCAGAATCTGCAGCAATAAACACTAGAGAAATAACACTCAACATAGCTACCAGTCCATGGAAAGTCCCACCGTGGAGGAAAAACGTCTTGCGCAGGGTCGGATGTAGTCCGATTATGCTTGGCAGCAAATGCAAGGCTCCAATCAGAAGCGGGTTGTTCTCTCAGATAGGCACAGTGTGTGGTAATACAAGTTGAGGTCAGAAGAGTTCCGGCGGTGTCCCAAGAAACACAGAAAAAATTAGGATGGCAGATATAAATTCCAGAAATGATGTTGAAGGCAACCTGAGATCCAAAAAAAAAAAAGGGTTGTATGGTATCCTAAGAAATACAAAAAGAAAGATTGTTGATGGCATGTAAAGATCCAAAAAAAATTGTTGGCGATGTCGATTCAACTGGCTAGGTTGTGGAAGGAGGAGGGGAAGAGAGATGACCCGCAGAGGTGCTTGGAGAACTATCTGGGGGAGGTCGTGGAGGAGCTTACAATGGCACTGGTTTGCTGCTGAGGAGTGAAGTCGCTGTAGGTCATTCCGGTAATATGATAACGGGAAGGTGTAGATCCCGTACAATGTGAGGCAGGTCAGATGGCTCGCGGAAAACAAGGGGAATCCCCATCTATATGGGATGTGCGGTTCGCAAAGAACTGTTAAAAGTGGTTTAAGAGCCCTGCGGAGATCCAATGTATGTTTAGATCAGGTAGCAGCTGTATCTGCGCCCCAGCGTATTCAAGATTTGTACACTCTGGCTTTTTTCATAATATCTTCCTTGGTTCTGAAAAAATGAATCCGACATATAACATCTCTAGGGCGTTGCGGATTTGTGCTGCGCGGGCCCAGGGTTCTATGTATCTGGTCTATCTCTATATCAACATCGGATGGAACAGCAAGAAGCTTAGCGAAAATAGAGTAGGTCGCAGTGGGCAATTCTGAATTTGGTATGGTTTCAGGCAGACCCCGTATATGTATGTTATTCCTCCTGTTGAGGTTTTCAGCGTCATCATGCAACAAATACAACATATTAATTTGCACCAAAATATGGCATGGCGTTCCAAAATAGCCGCATGGGATACTATTTGTGAAGAAAGATCAGCGCATTGGGTTTTTAGAGCTGTGGTAACGCTGGTAACTTGTTGAACAGATTCGCGTATAGCGTGGAACTCTGCCTTGCAGCTCGCTTCCAAGCGCCCTATACTGTGTTCTAAATCCTGCCCGGTGGGCAAGGCACGTAAGTGGGCCTTCCAGTCCCACTCTTCCTCGGTAATCTAAAGTGGCAGGGCTATGACTTAAAGAAGCATCCAAAGAGGGCATCATGCAAGGGCTAAGGGTGGAGGAGTCAGAATGTACCTCTGGTGGTGGAGGTGTGGAGGCATCTGGGCCGTGTCCTGATGATTCCTGCTGCGATCCGGTCTAGGATTGAGTGCACCGCGCCACCGGTGCCTGTCCGTCAGGAGCCGCTAAAAATCGAGCCCCCGGCTTTGGGGCCTTGTCGCGGTCCCCGCTAGCGCTGACAGTCTCGGAAACCCCCAGGCGGGACATGGAGCACAGGGAACAGCGTCCTACTCCGCCGCCATCAGGCCACACCCCCCAATACAGACATTTTTATGGCTTTTTTGATAGATAGCAAGTGGTATCAGAATTAAATATCTGTATTTTTTACAGAAATACAGAAATTTTAGAAATACAGACATTTTTCTGTTTATTTTCAAAGATTGCAAGTGGTATAAGAATTAAATATCTGTATTTTTTTTTACAGAAATACAGACATTTTTATGGCGTTTATGATAGATTGCAAGTGGTATCGGAATCAAATATCTGTATTTTTTTTTTTTTACAGAAATACAGAAATTTTTCTTTTTTTTTGATAGATTGCAAGTGGTATCAGAATTAAATATCTGTATTTTTTACAGAAATACAGAAATTTTTCTGTTTATTTTGATATATTGCAAATAGTATCAGAATTAAATATATGTATTTTTTTTACAAAAATACAGAAATGTTCATGTTTTTTGAGATAGATTGCAAGTGGTATCAGAATGAAATATCTGTATTTCTTTTGGATAAATATACAAATTTTTCTGGCTTTTGTGATAGAACACAAGAGGTATAATTTAGAATACCTCCTGCAATCTATCACAAAAAAACTAAAAATTTCTGTATTTATAGATAAAAAATTCAGATATTATAATATGATAGCGCTTGGTATCTATCCTAAAACCCGTAAAAATTTCGGTATTTCTCTCCAAAAAATACAGATATTTCATTCTGATCCCACTTTGGTATATATCTCGAAAGCCATAAAAATTTCTATATTTCTCTCCCGAAAATCTGGATATTTAATTCTGATAGCACTTGGTATCAAACCAAAAGACTAAAAAATTCTATATTTCCCTACAGAAAATACAGATCTTTAGGCAAAGTGATCCCACTTTGCTATATGTTCCTAATGCCATAAAAGTGTATGTTTTTTTTTTACAAACAATACAGATATTTAATTCTGATAGCACTTGGTATCTATCCAAAAGGCCTTAAAAATTATACATTTTTCTCCAAAAAATACAGATATTTTATTCTGATAGCACTTGGTATGTATCCTAAAACCCATAAAAATGTATGTATTTATGTGAAACAAATACAGATATTTAACTGTGATAGCACTTGCTAGATATCCACAAATGATAAAAAATGTATGTATTTCCCCACGGATTCCACCAAGCCCATTCCCTTTTATGTGGTTTCCATTCATGTCTCAATTAGCTACAGCTTCTACACTGTCCATAGAGGTGATGGCCTCAACCTCTAATGCGGTCCTTGCTCCATAAAAGGGACCACCACCTCCCACTCTTTCTGTTACTGCTGCCACCTTCCCAGTACCCAACTCTAGATGCCAGAAACTAATGCCGTCCATGCTCTGTCTCAGAGCCGCCTCCTCCTCCTCCTCATGCTGTAACTGATGCTGCCGCCTGCCCATTACCCGACTATAGATGCCAGATACAAATGCCGTCCACACTCCATCTCAAATCCCACAGCCTCCTCCTCCTGCTGTAAATGATGCTGCCTGCCCACTCATAAACTCTAGATTAGTGTTGGTTGAATAGCTCACTATTCGTTCGGCAGCTATTCGCTCGAATATAGCAAAAAAATTTGGGTGATCGAACATCGAATTCGAACACCATTAAAGTCAATGGGAGAAAAATTTGGGTTTGTTTCAGCACTGTGTAGAGCTTCTACAGCCTCCAAACAGATGTAAAAAGATACATTATTAAAGGATACATAAAAAGATACATTGTAAAAAGATACTTTGTAAAAGGATACCATAGAAAGATACATTATAAAAAGATACATAACACTATTATGATTCATAATGTCATTGTCGGATAACCTGTAAAAAATAAAAAAGAACAAGTTTAAAATAAAAAACACATACAAAAAAAAATTAAAAAAAAAAATTTTTTTTTTTTTTTCCGCCCGAATTTTTGCTGTCGAATGCAGCAAAATTCGAGTTGGGTCTACCTGAATTCGAACAGCCATATTCGGGTCGAATATAGGGACAACCCAAATTCGAACATCAACACTACTCTAGATGCCAGATACTAATGCCGTCCACGCTGCGTCTCAGAGCCCACCGCCTCATCCTCCTACTGTAACTGATGCTGCCTCCTGCCCAGTACCCGACTCTAGATGCCAGATGCTAATAACATCCACACTCTGTCTCAGACCCACCGCCTCCTCCTCCTGCTGTAAATGATACTGCCGCCTGCCAAATATTAAACTCTAGATGCCAGATACTAATGCCGTCCACACTCCGTCTCGGAGCCCACCTCTTCCTCCTGTAAATGATGCTTCCGCCTTCCCACTAATAAACTCTAGATGCCAGATACTAATGCCGTTCACACTCCACCTCAGAGCCCACCGCCTTCTCCTCTTCCTCCTCCTGCTGTATATGTGCCGCCTGCCCAGTACCAAACTCTAAATGCCAGATAATAATGCCATCCATGCTCCGTCTCAGAACCCACCGCCTCCTCCTCCTGCTGTAAATGATGCTGTTGTCTGCCCACTATTAAACTCTAGATGCCAGATACTAATGCAGTCCACGCTCTGTCTCAGAGCCCACCACCTCCTCCTCCTCCTTCTGTAAATGGTGCTGCCGCCTGCCCAGTACCAAACTCTAGATGCCAGATACTAATGCCGTTCATGCTACATCGCAGAGCCCACTGCCTCCTCATCCTCCTGCTGTAAATATGCTGCCGCCTGCCCAGGACCAAATTGTAGATGCCAGATACTAATGCCGTCCACGCTCTATCTCAGAGCCCACACCCTCCTCATCCTGCTGTAACTGATGCTGCCGCCTGCCCAGTACCCGACTGTAGATGCCAGATACTAATGCTGTCCACACTCCGTCTCAGAGCCCACCGCCTCCTCCTCCTGCTGTAAATGATGCTGCCGCCTGCCCACTAATAAACTCTTGATGGCAGACACTAATGCCGTTCACACTCCATCTCAGAGCCCACCGCCTCCTCCTCCCACTGTAACTGATGCTGCCGCCTGCCCAGTACCCAACTGTAGATGCCAGATATTAATGCCGTCCACACTCCGTCTCAGAGCCCACTGCCTTCTCCTCCTGCTGTAAATGATGCTGCCGCCTGCCCACTAATAAACTCTAGATGCCAGATACTAATGCAGTCCACACTCCGTCTAAGAGCCCACCGCCTCCTCCTCCTCCTGCTTTAACTGATGCTGCCGCCTGCCCAGTACCCGACTATAGATGCCAGATACTAATGCCGTACACACTCCATCTCAGAGCCCACCGCCTCCTCCTTCTGCTGTAAATGATGCTGCCTCCTGCCCACTAAAAAACTCTAGATGCCAGATACTAATGCTGTCCATGCTCCATCTCAGAGCCGACTGCCTCCTCATCCACCTGCTGTAAATGTGCTGCCGCCTGCCCAGTACCAAACTCTAGATGCCAGATACTAATGCAGTCCACACTCCGTCTCAGAGCCCACCACCTCCTCCTCCTGCTGTAAATGATGCTGCCGTCTTCCCACTAATAAACTCTAGATGCCAGATACTAAGGCCGTCAACGCTCCATCTCAGAGCCCACCGCCTCCTCCTCCTCCTGCTGTAAATGATGCTGCCGTCTGCCCAGTACCAAACTCTAGATGCCAGATACTAATGCAGTTCATGCTCCGTCTCAGGGCCCACCGCCTCCTCATCCTCCTACTGTAAACGTGCTGCCGCCTGCCCAGTACCAAATTGTAGATGCCAGATACTAATACCGTCCACGCTCCATCTCAGAGCCCACCGCCTCCTCCTCCTGCTGTAACTGATGCTGCTGCCTGCCCAGTACCAAATTGTAGATGCCAGATACTAATGCTGTCCACACTCTGTCTTATAGCCCACCGCCTCCTCCTCCTGCTGTAAATGATGCTGCCGCCTGCCCAGTACCCGAGTGTAGATGCCAGATACTAATGCTGTCCACACTCCGTCTCAGAGCCCACCGCCTCCTCCTCCTGCTGTAAATGATGCTGCCGCCTGCCCAGTACCGATAAAGTCTTGGTAACCGATCTATAAGCTCTCCTGATAGGGGGTTGTCCAGGAAGGGCCAAAGTCAGCCTGGATAATGCACAGGGACCTCCAATAACATTGGCAGAAATTGTAAGTGCTGTTACCACATGACAAAAACCACCCCTTAGGAAGCATTATATTATAGATAAAACTGGGAGTCACAATTGTACATTTACAACTCAGAGAATTATCTAGGGAGCTAACAATCCTACAATTCCTTTTACAGGTATCATTAATATATTCATATACACTATTCTTAGGTAATCCTCTTTTTATGTCTCTATCATCACAATATAAGGTCATATCCTGGGAAAAGGTAAAACATGTCTCTGCTGCAGTCACATTAACAGTAGTTACTCTAATATTATCCCTGCTATATCCTAATTTCTGACATTCCCCACAAAAGTCATACATGGGACTAAAAGATTGTGTAGTTTTAGTCGTCGACCAGACTTCAAGAAGGGATTCATCGGGTGTAGGCACAGCAACAACACATGTTTTTATAAGGTCCCGTGGGCTCTATAGGTCTTCAAGGCACAATGAGCTAACATTTAGGGCATTTGCCATCCTGACTATATTATTCTGAATGAAAGGGGTCAGGAGCAAAGGGATCTTGCTCCTGAGCTTTTTTGGATACTGATTGATTATTCGGTGTACCACATAAGAAACTCATCTCCTCTGGATGATAGATACAAGTAGTAATAAGCCAGACTGCCAAGAAAATGCAAAGATTAATAATTATCAACAGACAAACAAATCTCCCAGAATATTGTGGGGTCATCATCTTCAGCCTGTGGCAAGGCACTTTTCAGGGATTTCACACCTGCTTCTCCCTCTTTGTCTCCGTTCGACGCGGGAGAAGAAGCCTCAGGGACCCTTTTCACCCTACTAGCATGAATCCAGATTGGAGCCTTTTCTGTGAGAATCGCTGTTCTGGTGACTGCTACCACTCGGGTGGGTGGTCCAAACGGGAACTCTGTCTGTTTTCGCCCTTTTGCCAGGCGCTGGACTATCACCACATCTCCTGGTTGGAAAGGATGCATAGGTTCCTGTGGAGAGAAAGGAGAGGCACGAGCAACATTTTTCCCAACTTGATCTAGAGTTTCTACAAGTTTCCTCACATATTCTGCCTGTACTACTTCCAGATCCCCTTTTACTATCACAGGGGCCTTTGGACCCCAGGGGGTGGGGAAAGGTCTTCCCAATAGGACCTCAAATGGTGAGTAGCCAGTATTCTTGTTAGGCTGCATCCTAATTTCTGCTAGGGCTAAAGGCAAAAACTTTTTCCATTTAGTGAACGTGCCTCCATTAATTTTCCCTATTTTTTCTTTAATTGTTCTATTCATCCTTTCTACTACCCCAGAATTCTGAGGGTGGTAAGGAAGGTGGAACTTCCAGTCAATCCTAAGGGCTTTGGAAAGCTCCCTACATACCCTGGACGCAAAATCTGGGCCATTATCTGAGTTGATTTGAACAGGGCATCCCCATCTAGGGATAATTTCTTGTAACAAAATCTTTACCACTATTTGTGTGGTTTCATTGGTAGTAGGAAAAACCTTCGGCCATCTAGAGAACATATCCACGATCACAAGGGCATACTCCTGCTTTCTTCCTGTATTTGGAATATGGGTAAAGTCAATTTGTAAGTGAGTGAATGGCGAAGTTGGGTAATTCAGATGCTGGTGTTGGGCCTTCTTTGAGTTTTTTGGGTTGTTTCTGAGACATATATTACATCATGAAACATAGGATTGTACCTTTGATCTAAGGCTCGGTATAAAAAAATCTCTCCTAATGAGGTCAGTGGTTGCCTGTGCTCCCCTATGGCCAAGGCCATGATATTGTGCAAATAAAATTGGGGCGCTTGCAACTGGAATACATGGTTTCCCCTCTTTGCAGATAAGACCCGTATCAGGGTCTTGTACCTCACCTACCGAATGCAATTCTAACTTCTCACTACTTATTGCCAAATCCTGGAGGCTTAGCAATAAATTGTCAGTAAGGGTAATTTCTGGAACCAGGGAGGGCATTTGAACTGTTGCTGCCTGTCTAATAGCGGCCTGCTTTGCTGCCTTGTCAGCTAGGGCATTCTCCTTAGCTATGTCCGTTTTCAGGCCAGTATGTGCTTTACAATGAATAATAGCGACTTTGCTTGGTAATTGGATGGCGGCTAGGAGGTCATGTACTAGGATGGAATGTGAGATTTGCTTCCCTTCTGCAGCTATGAAGCCTCTTCTCTGCCAGATTACCCCATTATCATGTACAACCCCAAAGGCATATTTGGAATCAGTGTATATATTTACATCTCTTCCCTCAAAAAGACAACAAGCTCTAGTGAGGGCAATCAGTTCAGCTGCTTGGGCTGACTGAAAAGGTATAGGATTCGATTCTAGAATAACATCAGGGAGTTGAACCACAGCGTATCCCGCATGTTAAGTGTTGTCATTAGGGCGGGAACAGGATCCATCCACAAAAATATTAGGTGCTCCTTCAATGGGTGTTGACTGTAAGTCAGGTCTAGGTGAGGTGTGTTCATGTATGAGTTCAGTACATTCGTGGACAGGAGGCAAATCATCCTGCCCTCCCTTCTATCCAAGTAGAAGGGAGGGCAGGATAATCATTTAGTATAGCCATTGGACTGAATGTGGGTGCTGAGTATTTAATATGAATTTGGGGATTTGAAAGTAATAAGACTTCATAGCCACTCAACCGTTGTGAGGACATATGTTGGGTATGTATGTTTTTTAATAGGGCCTGATCATTGTGTGAGGTATGCAGAGTGGTAGGATGACCTAAGGTGATAGCCGTGGCCATCTCAGCGACCATGGCACAGGCTGCCAAACTCCTGAGACACGCAGGCATGCCCTGAACCTGTACCGGAACTACTTTTGAGAAAAAAAGCAACAGGGCGAAATTTGCCTCCATGTTCTTGCGCCAGGACTCCTGCTATGGTTTTACAATTG